>NC_041380.1:411384584-411423581 GCF_002162155.2 Triticum dicoccoides
CCGGCAAGACTCCGGCGTGAACAGTAAAATCCGGCCGTCCTCGTTATCCGTGCCAGATCTGGATCCCGAACGGTTGACTTTTTCCTCAGAAACCCTAATTTTTATGCCTACTTTGACCTGCCGTAACTTTGCATCCATAGTTCCGATTTGGGCATATAGTATATCAAAATGTTCACCTCGACGAGTACATCATTTCATTCCATTGCATCATTTTCATTTGAGTTCATCTTGATGCCCAAAATGCTGTTAGAAGGAGGCTTCGTGAGTTAATTGTCAGATCTGCTAGTTCATCTTAGACTTTTGTCATTTTTGCCATGATTATTGTGTGCATGCTATGCCTATGAGTCCTTCATGTGTTTTGTTAAGCATTTGGTATTCTTTCCAGAGGTGCAACCCATGCATTTTTAGGACGTGTGTGGTGACTTGTGCAAGCTTGCAAAGTGAGGCACCCGGTAAATCTGTTTTCAGAGACTTAGTAGTTTTCACTAAGTCTGGGATTATTTAGTTCATGATGCCATATGTTCAGCTTGTTTCCTAGTGATCCGTGCCTCTTTTGAGGATGATCAGTAAAAGAGTTTTGTTAATCATGTTATGCTCTATCCATCCATGTCTTTGTTTGAAATTACGAAGCACCCTAGATTGAGTCAATCGAGCTCTACTTTTGCTTCGTTGTGAATCTGGGCAAATCGTCAACTCATTTGCGATTTTGCCGATGCTATTGTAGTTGATTCGTGCATGCTATGCCATTGTTCTTGCCATGTCTAGCTAGCATTTTGTGCCTTCTTAATGGATGTAGGCTTGCCTTGCCATGACTTGCACCGTAGTGAGTGCATCGAGCTCGTTTACATGCCTTCGTGAGTTATGCTTCAGCATGTCTCAGTTTTCACTAAGTCTGAAAACTGATTGTGTTTTAGCTATGTTCGTGTGCCCGTTAGTATATTTTGTGATCCCTTTTGGCCCCAGGTCACTTTGGGACTTTTGTTAAGATTGTTGAGTAGCTCCAGGCCATGTTCTTACTTGTCTTAATCAGGTCATGTATCATGTTGTTTTGCTGCTCCGAAGAGGGCTCCGTGATCTGAAATTTCAGACAAGTGTTAATTTCACCAAGTCTGGAATCTGTTTTGCATTTGCGTTTTTTCCATGCTTGTTTGAACCTCCTAATGGATGAATTGGCCGTGGATCAGTGCTAGTCTTTTGTTAAGCATCTTGTGTGCATACCTTACATGTATTTTGTTTTCATGTTTGGGTGTTGTAGCATGTTCATCTCATTGCATTTAGATGCCTACTTGTTGTAAATCGCAGACCGGTGTCATATCTTAAAACGCTTGCCATTTCCAAACCGTAACTCCGATTCCGGCGTTCTTTATATCGTTTTCAAGCAATTTCATCTCATCTTTCCAGTGGCACCCTTGGAATTCCAAGTTGAGGCCAGGTTCATGCATTTCCTGTCACATCTTGCATTTTGCATCCTGCATCGCATCCCGCATAGCATACCATCATTGCCTCTTATTGTTTGAGTTTGCACGTGGTTGATTGTATCCTTGTTGCTTGTTTGTCTTGTTGGATAGAGCCGGGAGACGAGTTCACTAACGAGGAGCCCGTTGAGTTTGCTTTTGAGGATCCAGTCAACTCTGACAACTGTGCAGGCAAGATGATCATACCCTCGAAATCACTACTATCTTTGCTATGCTAGTTTGCTCGCTCTTTTGCTATGCCAATGCTACGATGCCTACCATTTGCTTGTCAGCCTCCCAATTGCCATGTCAAACCTCTAACCCACCTCGTCCTAGCAAACCGTTGATTGGCTATGTTACCGCTTTGCTCAGCCCCTCTTATAGCGTTGCTAGTTGCAGGTGAAGATTGGAGGTCGTTCCTTGTTGGAACATTTATTTAGTTGTTGGGATATCATTATATTGCCATGTTATCTTAATGCATCTATATACTTGGTAAAGGGTGGAAGGCTCGGCCTCTCGCCTAGTGTTTTGTTCCACTCTTGCCGCCCTAGTTTCCGTCATATCGGTGTTATGTTCCCGGATTTTGCGTTCCTTACGCGGTTGGGTTATAATGGGAACCCCTTGATATTTCGCCTTGATTAAAGCTTGTCCAGCAATGCCCAACATTGGTCTTACCATTTGCCACCTAGCCTTTTCTTTCCCTTGGGTTCTGCAGACACAAGGGTCATCTTATTTTAACCCCCCCCCCCGGGCCAGTGCTCCTCTGAGTGTTGGTCCAAATAGAGCCACTTGCAGCGCCACCTCGGGGCAACTTGAGGGTTGGTTTTAGTTGTACGTAGTGTTCATCTGAGTGTGCCCTAAGAAAGAGATATGTGCAGCTCCTATCGGGATTTGTCGGCACATTCGGGCGGTGTTGCTGGTCTTGTTTTAACCTGTCGAAGTGTCTTGAGTTACCGAGATATCGAGTCTGATCGGAATGTCTTGGGAGGAGGTCTATTCCTTCGTTGACCGTGAGAGCTTGTCATGGGCTAAGTTGGGACTCCCCTGCAGGGATTGAACTTTCGAAAGCCGTGCCCGCAGTTATGGGCAGATGGGAATTTGTTAATGTCCGGTTGTAGATAACTTAAACCTTAATTAATTAAAAATGAATCAACCGAGTGTGTTACCGTGATGGCCTCTTCTCGGCGGAGTCCGGGAAGTGGACACGGTGTTGGAGTAATGATTTGCGCAGGTTATTCCTCTAGATTCTCGCTCGTGCTTCGCTTTCTCTTATCGCTCTCTTTTGCGAATAAGTTAGCCACCATATATGCTAGTCGCTTGCTGCAGCTCCACATATACATTTGCCTTACCCTTCCTATAAGCTTAAATAGTCTTGATTGCGAGGGTGCGAGATTGCTGAGTCCCTGTGGCTCACAGATACTATAACTACAGATGCAGGTCCAGGTGATTCCGCTCTAGGTGACGAGTACGAGCTCAAGTGGGAGTTCGACGAGGACTCTCAGCGTTACTACGTTTCCTTTCCCGATGATCAGTAGTGGATCCCAGTTGGGGGTGATTGGGACCGTGTCGCATGTTGGGTTTTCTTCTATTTTGGCGCCGTAGTCGGGCCATGAGTGTTTGGATGATGTATGCTATTTATGTACTCTGATGTGACGTGGCGAGTGTAAGCCAACTATGTTCTCCCCTTTATTATTCATATTACATGGGATGTTGTGAAGATTGCCTAACTTGCGACATATGCCTTCAATGCGATTATGTCTCTAAGTCATGCCTCGACACGTGGGAGCTATAGTCGCATCGAGGGTGTTACACAGAGGACTTGGAGTGGATGTCAAGAAACGAACAAGGCGTCCACGAGGCAGGGGGCGCGTCCTCCCCCCTCGTGGGCCCCTCGTGGCTCAACCGACCTACTTCTTCCTCCTATATATGTTCACATATGCCGAAAACATCCAGGAGCGCCACGAAACCCTAGTTACACTGCCGCAACCTTCTGTACCCAAGAGATCCCATCTTGGGGCCTTTTCCGGAGCTCCGCCGGAGGGGGCATTAATCATGGAGTGCCTCTACATCAACTCCATGGCCCCTCCGATGATGTGTCAGTAGTTTACTTCAGACCTTCGGGTCAATAGTTATTAGCTAGATGGCTTCTTCTCTCTCTTTGGATCTCAATACAAAGTTCTTTTCGACCTTCTTGGAGATCTATTCGACGTAACTCTTTTTGCGATGTGTTTGTCGAGATCCGATGAATTGTGGGTTTATGATCAAGTCTATCTATAAACAATATTTGATTCTTCTCTGAAATCTTTTATGCATGATTGGTTATCTTTACAAGTCTCTTCAAATTATCAGTTTGGTTTGGCCTACTAGATTGATCTTTCTTGCAATGGGAGAAGTGCTTAGCTTTGGGTTCAATCTTGCGGTGCTTGATCGCAGTGACAGAAAGGGAAATGACACGTATTGTATTGTTTCCATCGAGGATAAAAAGATGGGGTTTATATCATATTGCTTGAGTTTATCCCTCTACATCATGTCATCTTACCTAAGGCATTACTCTGTTCTTATGAACTTAATACTCTAGATGCATGCTGGATAGCGGTCGATGTGTGGAGTAATAGTAGTAGATGCAGGCAGGAGTCGGTCTACTTGTCACGGACGTGATGCCTATATACATGATCATGCCTAGATATTCTCATAACTATTCGCTTTTCTATCAATTGCTCGACAGTAATTCGTTCACCCACCGTAATACTTATGCTATCTTGAGAGAATCCACTAGTGAAACCTATGGCCCCCGGGTGTATTCTCCATCATATAAGTTTCCAATCTATTTTATTTTGCAATCTTTACTTTCAATCTATATCATAAAAATGCAAAAATATTTATCTTATCATTATTATCTCTATCAGATCTCACTCTCGTAAGTGACCGTGAAGGGATTGACAACCCCTTTATCATGTTGGTTGTGATGTTCTTATGTGTTTGTGTAGGTACGAGGGACTTGCGTGTGGCCTCCTACTGGATTGATACCTTGGTTATCAAAAACTGAGGGAAATACTTACGCTACTTTGCTGCATCACCCTTTCCTCTTCAAGGGAAAACCAACGCAGTGCTCAAGAGGTAGCAAGAAGGATTTCTGGCGCCGTTGTCGGGGAGTCTACGCACAAGTCAAGACATACCAAGTACCATCACAAACTCTTATCCCTCGCATTACATTATTTGCCATTTGCCTCTCGTTTTCCTCTCCCCCACTTCACTCTTGCGGTTTTATTCGCCCTCTTTTTCCGTTCCCCTTCCCTTTTCCAGTTTGCTTGTCTCTTGTTTGCTGCGATGGCTTTACCTAAAGGTTTTGATCCTCACCTTAAATGATTGGAAGAAATTGAAAACAATGTTAGAAGTTTTATGTCCTTGCAGTTTGAGCATAATATTTTCTTCAGAAACGAGCTTAAAGGACAAAAAAATTATGGGATACATGAATAAAGAGCTCGATGATATGTCTAAAGAATTTTATGGTCTGAAATCTCAGTTCGCTCATCTTGAGAACTTAATAGCCCAAATTTCGGATAAGCAGGCCACGTTAGTAAATAAGATGGCCGCCAAACCGGAAGAATTTTATGATAATAAGGGTGAAGATCTAAAAGTGATTGATGTACCTCCTATTAAATCTTTGGTTTGCAATATGAATCTTGATAATGATGGGACTGGAGATGAGTCAACTTTAGTTAGAAGGCGTCCCAATGATTCAGAGTTTTTAGATCTTAATGCAAAAATTGATAAAAGTGGGATTGGAGAGGTCAAAACTTTAAATAGCAATGAACCCACTATCTTGGATTTCAAGGAATTTAACTATGATAATTTTTCTTTAATAGATTGTATTTCCTTGTTGCAATCCGTGCTAAATACTCCGCATGCTTATAGTCAAAATAAAGCTTTTACTAAACATATCGTTGATGCTTTAATGCAATCTTATGAAGAAAAACTTGAATTGGAAGTTTCTATCCCTAGAAAACTTCATGATGAGTGGGAACCTACTATTAAAATTAAGATTAAAGATCATGAATGCTTTGCTTTATGTGATTTGGGTGCTAGTGTTTCCATGATTCCTAAAACTTTGTGTGATTTGCTAGGTTTCTGTGAATTCAATGATTGTTCTTTAAACTTGCATCTTGCGGATTCCACCATTAAGAAACCTATGGGAAGAATTAATGATGTTCTTATTGTTGCAAATAGGAATTATGTGCCCATAGATTTCATTGTCCTTGATATAGATTGCAATCCTACATGTCCTATTATTCTTGGTAGACCATTCCTTAGAACGATTGGTGCAATTATTGATATGAAGGAAGGGAATATTAGATTCCAATTTCCGTTAAGGAAGGGAATGGAAAACTTTCCTAGAAATAAAATTAAATTACCTTATGAATCTATTATGAGATCCACTTATGGATTGCATACCAAAGATGATAATACCTAGATCTATCCTTGCTTTTATGCCTAGCAAGGGGCGTTAAATGATAGCGCTTGTTGGGAGGCAACCCAATTTTATTTTTGTTTCTTGCTTTTTGATTATGTTTAGTAATAAATAATTCATCTAGCCTCTGTTTATATGTGGTTTTATGCTTTTAATTAGTTTTTGTGCCAAGTAGAACCTTTGGGAAGACTTGGGGAAAGTCTTTGCGATCTTGCTGTAAAAAACAGAAACTTTAGCGCTCACGAGATTTGCTGCCATTTTTATTGGAGAGTGATATTTAGTTAATTATTTTTGCAGATGATTAATAGATAAATTCCTCACGTCCGGAAATTTAGTTTAGAATTTTGGGGGTTTCGGAAGTATTCGAAACCTACAGATTACTACAGACTATTCTGTTTTTTGACAGATTCTGTTTTTCATGTTTTGTTTGCTTATTTTGATGAATCTATGGCTATTAATAGAGTTCATAAACCATAGAAAAGTTGGAATACAGTAGGTTTAACACCAATATAAATAAAGAATGAGTTCATTACAGTACCTTGAAGTGGTGGTTTGTTTTCTTTTACTAACGGGGCTCACGAGATTTTCTTTTAAGTTTTGTGTTGTGAAGTTTTCAAGTTTTGGGTAAATATTTGATGGATTATGGAACAAGGATTGGCAAGAGCCTAAGCTTGGGGATTCCCAAGGCACCCAAAGGTAAAATCCAAGGACAACCAAAAGCCTAAGCTTGGGGATGCCCCGGAAGGCATCCCCTCTTTCGTCTTCGTCCATCGGTAACTTTACTTGGAGCTATATTTTTATTCGCCACATGATATGTGTTTTGCTTGGAGCGTCTTGTATGATTTGAGTCTTTGCTTTTTAGATTACCACAATCATCCTTGCTGTACACACCTTTTGGGAGAGACACACATGAATTGGAATTTATTAGAATACTCTGTGTGCTTCACTTATATCTTTTGAGTTGGATAATTTTTGCTCTAGTGCTTCGCTTATATCTTTTAGAGCACGACGGTGGTTTTATTTTATAGAAATAATTGATCTCTCATGCTTCACTTATATCATTTTGAGAGTCCTTTAGAACAGCATGGTAATTCACTTTGGTTATAAATTTTAAATGCTAAGAGAAGTTGGATGCTTGATAGATTGTTTTGAGATATAAAGGTGGTAATATTAGAGGTGTGCTAGTTGAGTAATTGTGAAATTGATGAATACTTGTGTTGAAGTTGGCAAGTGTCGTAGCATGCATGTATGGTAAACGTTGTGTGAAAAATTTGAAGCATGGGGTGTTCTTTGATTGCTTTCCTTATGAGTGGCGGTCGGGGACGAGCGATGGTCTTTTCCTACCAATCTATCCCCCTAGGAGCATGCGCGTAGTGCTTGGTTTTGATGACTTGTAGATTTTTGCAATAAGTAAGTTCTTTATGACTAATGTTGAGTCCATGGATTATACGCACTCTCACCCTTCCATCATTGCTAGCCTCTTCGGTACCGTGCATTGCTCTTTCTCACCTTGAGAGTTGGTGCAAACTTCGCCGGTGCATCCAAACCCCGTGATATGATACGCTCTATCACACATAAGTCTCCTTATATCTTCCTCAAAACAGCCACCATACCTACCTATTATGGCATTTCCATAGCCATTCTGAGATATATTACCATGCAACTTTCCACCATTCCATTTATTATGACACGCATCATCATTGTCATATTGCTTTGCATGATCATGTAGTTGACATCGTATTTGTGGCAAAGCCACCATGCTTAATTTCTCATACAGGTCACTCTTGATTCATCACAATCCCGGTACACCGCCGGAGGCATTCACATAGAGTCATTTTTTGTTCTAAGTATCGAGTTGTAATTCTTGAGTTGTAAGTAAATAAAAGTGTGATGATCATCATTAGAGCATTGTCCCATGTGAGGAAAGGATGATGGAAACTATGATTCCCCCACAAGTCGGGATGAGATTCCAGATGAAAAAAATAAAAAATAAAAAAAGAGGCCATGAAAAAAGGCCCAAACAAAAAAAAGAGAAAAGGAGGGAAGGGACAATGTTACTATCCTTTTTCCACACTTGTGCTTCAAAGTAGCACCATGATCTTCATGATAGAGAGTCTTTTATTTTGTCACTTTCATATACTAGTGGGAATTTTTCATTATAGAACTTGGCTTGTATATTCCAATGATGGGCTTCCTCAAATGCCCTAGGTCTTCGTGAGCAAGCACGTTGGATGCACACCCACTTAGTTTCTTTGATGAGCATTCATATATTTATAGCTCTAGTGCATCCGTTGCATGGCGATCCCTACTCCTTGCATTGACATCAATCGGTGGGCATCTCCATACCCCATAGATTAGCCACGTCAATGTGAGACTTTCTCCCTTTTTGTCTTCTCACACAACCTCAATCATCATATTCTATTCCACCCATAGTGCTATGTCCATGGCTCGCGCTCATATATTGTGTAAAAGTTGAAAGAGTTTGAAAATGCTAAGTATGAAACAATTGCTTGGCTTGTCATCGGGGTTGTGCATGATGGGAGCATTTTGTGTGACAAAAATGAAGCATGGACAAACTATATGATTTTGTAGGGATAAGTTTTCTTTGGCTATGGTATCTTGATAAGACATAATTGCTTGATTAGCATACTTGGAGTATTACTATTATTATGTCAACAAAAAACTTTTATCTTGAATCTTTCAGATCTGAACATTCATGCCACAATAGAGAAAATACATTGAAGAACATGCTAGAAATCATTCCACATCAAAAATTCTGTTTTTATCATTTACCTACTCGAGGACGAGCAGGAATTAAGCTTGGGGATGCTTGATACGTCTCCAACGTATCTATAATTTTTGATTGTTCCATGCTATTATATTATCTGTTTTGGATGCTGATGGGCTTTATTTTACACTTTTTTATTATTTTTGGGACTAACCTATTAACCCAGGGCCAGTGCAAATTGCTGTTTTTTTTGCCTATTTTAGTGTTTCACGGAAAAGGAATATCAAACGGAGTCCAAACGGAATGAAACCTTCGGGAGCGTGATTTTTGGAACACACATGATCCAGAGGACTTGGAGTGGACGTCAAGAAACGAACGAGGCGTCCACGAGGCAGGGGCGCGCCTACCTCCCTGGGCGCGCCCTCCCCCCTCATGGCTCAACTGACCCACTTCTTCCTCCTATATATGTTCACATACCCCGAAAACATCCAGGAGCACCATGAAACCCTATTTCCACCGCCGTAACCTTTTGTACCCAAGAGATCCCATCTTGGGGCCTTTTCCAGAGCTCCGCCGGAGGGTGCATTGATCATGGAGGGCCTCTACATCAACTCCATGGCCCCTCCAATGATGTGTGAGTAGTTTACTTCAGACCTTCGGGTCCATAGTTATTAGCTAGGTGGCTTCTTCTCTCTCTTTGGATCTCAATACAAAGTTCTCCTCGACCTTCTTGGAGATCTATTCGATGTAACTCTTTTTGCGGTGTGTTTGTCGAGAACCGATGAATTGTGGGTTTATGATCAAGTCTATCTATGAAGAATATTTGATTCTTCTCTGAAATCTTTTATGAATGATTGGTTATCTTTGCAAGTCTCTTCGAATTATCAGTTTGGTTTGGCCTACTAGATTGCTCTTTCTTGCAATGGGAGAAGTGCTTAGCTTTGGGTTCAATCTTGCGGTGCTCGATCCCAGTGACAGAAAGGGAAACGACACGTATTGTATTGTTGCCATCGAGGATAAAAAGATGGGGTTTATATCATATTGCTTGAGTTTATCCCTCTACATCATGTCATCTTACCTAAGGCGTTACTCTGTTCTTATGAACTTAATACTCTAGATGCATGCTGGATAGCGGTTGATGTGTGGAGTAATAGTAGTAGATGCAGGCAGGAGTCGGTCTACTTGTCACGGATGTGATGCCTATATACATGATCATGCCTAGATATTCTCATAACTATTCGCTTTTCTATCAATTTCTCGACAGTAATTCGTTCACCCACCGTAATACTTATGCTATCTTGAGAGAAGCCACTAGTCAAACCTATGGCCCCCGGGTCTATTCTCCATCATATAAGTTTCCAATCTATTTTATTTTGCAATCTTTACTTTCAATCTATATCATAAAATACCAAAAATATTTATCTTATCATTATTATCTCTATCAGATCTCACTCTCGTAAGTGACCGTGAAGGGATTGACAACCCTTTATCGTGTTGGTTGCGAGGTTCTTATTTGTTTGTGTAGGTACAAGGGACTTGTGTGTAGCCTCCTACTGGATTGATATCTTGGTTCTCAAAAACTGAGGGAAATACTTACGCTACTTTGCTGCAGCACGCTTTCCTCTTCAAGGGAAAACCAACGCAGTGCTCAAGAGGTAGCAAGGGGACGAGGCGGGGCCAGGCCGCAGCAGCGGCTACCGGTGCAAAGGCGATGACGCAGGTCATGGAGATAGCTGTAAGAGCAAGGGCGAGTGTCGGTGTCAAAACCGATGGATCTCGGGTAGGGGGTCCCAAACTGTGCGTCTAGGCCGGATGGTAACAGGAGGCAGGGGACACAATGTTTTACCCAGGTTCGGGCCCTCTTGATGGAGGTAAAACACTATGTCCTGCTTGATTAATATTGATGATATGGGTAGTACAAGAGTAGATCTACCACGAGATCAAGGAGGCAAAACCCTAGAAGCTAGCCTATGGTATGATTGTTGTTCGTCCTACGGACTAAAACTCTCCGGTTTATATAGACACCAGAGAGGGCTAGGGTTACACAGAGTCGGCTACAATGGTAGGAGATCTACATATCCGTATCGCCAAGCTTGCCTTCCACGCCAAGGAAAGTCCCTTCCGGACACGGGACGAAGTCTTCAATCTTGTATCTTCATAGTCCAGGAGTCCGGCCGAAGGTATAGTCCGGCTATCCGGACACCCCCTAATCCAGGACTCCCTCAGTAGCCCCTGAACCAGGCTTCAATGACGACGAGCCCGGCGCGCAGATTGTCTTCGGCATTGCAAGACGGGTTCCTCCTCCAAATACTTCATAGAAGATTTTGAACACAAAGGTAGTGTCCGGCTCTGCAAAATAAGTTTCTACATATTGCCATAGAGAGAATAATATTTACACAAATCTAATCTGCTGACGTATTCCATAGCGTGACATCACACTACGGCCAAGTCTTTATTCGAATTGTTTTACTGTCCCACCTCAGCGCGTTTAGTGAGGCGGTTTCCTTCGCACGTCTTGTTAAAGCTGAGATCGTGTCCCCTTATTCCGGGATTCTCATCAATACAGGTGTGGGTAACCCAATCGCGCCATTGATTATGACGCTTGGGAGATAAGCGAGTTTTACCAGGCTGGTGGGGGCGCATAGTCGCGTCCACCCATATAAGGGGATAAGGATCCACCTTTTCACCCACGCCCTCTTCCTCCTTTGCCTATCCATTTCCGCGCACTCGAGCTCCAGCGCCCAAGTCCGCACACCCCACCTCAACCTTCTCCATCCATGTCCGGAGCGGGAGGCAAGTGGATGGTCTCCTCCGTCACGGAGGGACACATCAAAAAACTGAGGAAGGCCGGATACTTGTCTAACAACATTGGGCACCGGCTTCCCGAAGAGGGGCAGCTCATCCCTACCCCTAGGCCCCATGAGAGGGTGGTGTTCCTCCCCCATTTCCTCCGCGGACTGGGATTCCCTCTCCACCCATTTGTCCGGTGGCTCGTGTTCTACTATGGCCTGGATTTCCACGATCTGGCCCCGAACTTTGTCCTCAGTATCTCGGCATTTATCGTCGTGTGCGAGGCTTTCTTCTGCATCCGCCCCCATTTCGGCCTATGGCTCAAGACTTTCAGTGTCAAGCCGAAGGTGGTGCGCGGCACCCAGGCGGAGTGCGGAGGCGCCATGGTGGGCAAGATGCCCAACGTCCTATGGCCCGAGGGCTCCTTCGTGGAGTCCCTAAAGGGGTGGCAATCGGGGTGGTTTTACATCACCGAGTCGCGCGACCCTGAATGGGTCGCAGCCCCCGAGTTCCAATCCGGACCCCCTACGCGGCTCACCTCCTGGAAAGAGACGGGCCTGTCGTGGGGTAAAGAAGGAGAGCTAACCAGACTCCAAACATGCGTCCAAACCCTCGTGGACAAGAAGCTCAAACTTGTCAACGTAGTCCAGGTTATGCTCATCCGCCGGATCCTCCCGTGTCAACAACGGGCTTTCAACATGTGGGAGTTCGACCCGGCGCAGCACCGAACTCTGAGCAGGCTCTTCGACACGACGTATGAAGATGCCTGGAAGGTGCTTTTCAAGGGCGCCGAGGCCCCCGCATCCACTACCGAGGATCGCGGATTCAGCACGCAGCATCGCGCTCGTGCGGTAAGCTATTTTTACCTTTTACAGGGTATTAGTTTTTCATAGTTTGACTCCATGCGGGATCTAAGCTCCCTTACCTTTGATAGGATTGGCAGGAGACGTCTGGACAGATCAACTGTCCGGCTCCTTTGCCCGAAGGCCCAGCGGACGCTCGCTTGGCGAAGCTGCTGGTTTTGGCACCCTATGTGGTGCCGGAGAAGAAGGCCAAGAAGAAGGCCACGGGGACTCAAAAGAGTACCCGGCGCCAGGAGGTGTCGGATTCATCATCCGACGACTCCAAGGCGCACTCCTCCCATGAAGATGAGGAGGAGGAAGAAGAGACCTCTCCCCCTCCAGCGGGGGGAGGGAAGAAAAGGAAGGCCGCCCCAACCGGGGAGGACCCCTCCTCCGGACTACTCCACCAACGCCGACGACGGCGAAGAGGAGTGGCCGCACAGGGCCAAGCCCCTGGCGAGATCGTAAGTATCCGGATACCAGAGTGGTTCATAGTATTCCCCCATTGCACAGCTTTTCCTTATGTCGAACATGATTGTGCAGTCCGCCCAAGGCTGGGCTCGACGAGTCATCGAGCGGCTCCCTGGATTTGTCGGATGTGAATTCGCTTCCGACGGCTTCCTCCCCGCACCCTACGGACAGCGCCGGGGTGGCGTCCCAACAGGTTCCAAGCTAGGAGGAGGTGGTCCTGGAGGCGCCGCAAGGCAACCTCCCGGACTCCAGGCGTAAAGGGGATAGAACCCCCAAGGGCTCCAAGTCCGGCCTTGAGCCGGACACTGCGCCAGAACCTTCAACGGTTCTGGACTCCGGTAGGCAGCCTCCTTCCAAGAGGAGCAAGCCTACCGAGCCGGTGACCTCCGTCCAACCGGAGGCACTGGACAATTTGCTGGAGACGCTTAACGACGCCTCCATCGACGAGGAGCACTGCACTATTATGAGTGCGGTGATCCAGAAGGTTCAGTCCGCCAAGAGCGGACTGACTGAAGCCTGTGCCAGCCTTCTAACAGGCTTTGAGGTAAGTAAAGAATATGTAAAAATAATTACCGCATAGACAGTAGCCCTTGATGCTCTGTTCGGCGTTCGGAAAGAAAAGCTGAATAGAGGATCTAATAACATTCGCAGGAGTCTAACATAATCAAGTCAATATGCGTATGCAGGCTTCGCTGCTGGCCTCCGCCGCACTGACTGCAGAGGTGGATACGCTGAAGCAGAACCTCGAGCGGTCCGAGCAAGAGCTCGGCCTAGCCAAGCAGCAGCTCGAGGAGAAGGAAGGTAAGAAATACCTTATTGAAATATGTGAAAGGTGCAATTGCAAATGTGACAGGATTAATGCGGCTATTGTAGGAGCCACAACTGAGGTGGCGACCCTTAAGCAAGCGTTGTCCGAGGACGAAAAGAGGGCGACCATGGAGCGCGCCGAGTGGGAGAAGCATGAGACGCAGCTTGGCGAGGTGCGGCAAGAGCTCCAGGCTCTCATGAAAAAACATGAGAGTTTGGAGCTTGACTCAAAGACGCGAGAGTCTGAGCTCGCGGCGGTCATTGAAGATGCCCAGTCTGCGAAGGCCGAAGCCCAGAAGGCCCTCCAGGAGGTTGAGGCAATAAAAAAGATAGCGGCGGGTAAGGCATTCTTTATGCAAAGCAAGCACGTAAAAGTGAATTACTTGTCACTTACCCGAATCCGAAGCTCTCCAGGAGCATTCGCAGACTTGCCCCGTAGCGTGTCGGATGCCGCCACCTTCTACCGAGCCGAGGAGGGAAGCTCGACGGAGAAGGTGTTCTGGTCTCAGTATGCTGAGGCCGAACACCCGGTGCCCTTAAGCGACCAGCTGAAACAGCGGGTCGAGCTCCATAAGGTGGCCGAACAGGCCATGAAGGGCCTCATAGTCCGGCTGTGCCCTGGAGAGGCCATGCCTGGGAGCTACTTCGGGCTGTTGAGGCGGCTGGTGGAGGCCTGTCCAAGGCTCGAAGTCATCAAGCGCTCCGTATGCATCGAGGGTGCCCGTAGGGCACTTGCCCGTGCAAAGGTACACTGGGGCAAGCTGGATGCTGAGAAGCTTGTGAAGGACGGGCCACCGCCGGGCAAGGAGCATCGCAAGCCCGAGATGTATTATGAGGGTGTTCTGAAGGGTGCCCGCCTTGTGGCGGATGAATGTTCCATGAATGTAATTTTTCAGTAAACTCGCTCATTTTGTCCTGTGCGCTGAAAACTTGTTCATGTGCGCTAAGCAATGCTTTTTGAATTTAAAATATTACCTTCTATGCGCCCGTTTATCAAATTTGAGAGATGGCGAGTCGTCGGCTTCTGCCCCCATGGCACGAGTGCTGGGGTGTTCGGGATAAACATGAGCGCTCTTTTTCCCATTCTTAGGTCCTTCGAGGGAGGCGCTCAACACAACGAACAAGGCAATCAGACTATAATGCTTGAACACTCTCACTTAGCCATAGAATTCTATAATTTTAAATTTCGGCGAAGCCCCTAGTGTTCGGAAGACCGAGTTCGGGGCGCTATCCACGCCTAGGCCGGACAAAGCCGACTCCTCGCTCTAAGCGGCATAAGTCTTTAGGGACTCGAAAACCTCTCGAACAGCGACCAGCTCTCGCCTCATCATGACGGTCAGTTTTAGCTTTCTCTACTGAGGTGCTTAGCCCAGCTCAACTGGGGCACAATCGCAGTAGTTCTCCTAGTGCTACCTTAGCCGATATAATGGAACGTAAGGTACCAAAACATAGGAGCCGGGCAAACCCAACTATTGACCCAAGACATGATTCGGAGCCGATGCATATAATGCTATAAGTTCGGGGTGCCGCACTTGTGAAAGTGTTCGGACTTCTCACACCATGTTGTGGGGTACTTAAGCCCCTGGCGTATTAGCCGTACCAAAGTGTACGGGTGCAGCATGTCATTAATGAACATATATACATAAAAAAGAGTAATGCAATAATAGACGGAAGCTATGCATTGTTTATTTAAAAAAGGCTGCGATCAAAGCAGGACGATACAAATAGTGCGATGAGCAAAACATGGGACTATCAAATATGTCCTTTCCATGGGCGAGCTGCGGAATGTTATGCAAAACAGGTATATTGCTCGTTATAGAGACCACCTTAGAGTTCCGTAGTGCGGCGTAGCTTTCTGCTTCCCTGGTTGTATCATTTGTGCGGCAATTGTACGGCCGGACAAGCCTTCCGAAGAATGGAGTCCTGAAAATAAGAGAAAATTAAGAAAATCGGCAGCCCCTAGTGCGGTTTAAGCCACGTTTCAGGCGTGCCGTGATGGTGCCCCTCCCCCTGTGCCCGTGGTATTTCCAGAGCGTAGTTATGTATGCGCAACACTGATTTCGCAAGTTCGCGAGGGCTGGGGTTGGGGCCGCATTGTTACGCTTGCTCTGAACGTGCCGGGCGGTCTTGGTGTAGGTTACTCCGGGCGCGCTTGACGGTGTCCAGACGTTTAATGGCTGGACTAGAGAATTGCCTTGAGAGGCTGCTTTGTACTTCCGCTGTGATAGCTGCCGTATGCTCCTCCGTTCGGAGAGGGCGTTTGGTGTTTCCATTGACCGTGATGACGCCTCAAGGGCCTGGCATCTTGAGCTTGAGGTATGCGTAGTGCGGCACCGCATTGAACTTGGCAAATGCGGTTCGCCCGAGCAGTGCGTGATAGCCACTGCGGAACGGGACTATGTCGAAGATTAACTCCTCGCTTCGGAAATTATCCGGAGATCTGAAGACCACTTCAAGTGTAACTGAGCATGTTCAGTTGGCTTCTACACCTGGTATGACACCTTTAAAGGTCGTTCTAGTGGGTTTAATCCTTGAGGGATCGATGCCCATTTTCCGCACTATATCCTGATAAAGCAGGTTCAGGCTGCTGCCGCCGTCCATAAGGACTCTAGTGAGGTGAAATCCGTCAATAATTGGGTCTAGAACCAATGTGGCGAATCCGCCATGACGGATGCTAGTGGGATGGTCCCTTCGATCAAAAGTGACCGGGCAGGAAGACCATGGGTTGAACTTTGGGGCGACTGGCTCCATCGTGTATACGTCCCTTAGCACACGCTTCCGCTCCCTCTTGGGGACGTGGGTTGCGTATATCATGTTCACCGTTCGCACTTGTGGGGGAAAACCTTTCTGTCCACTGTTGTTCGGCGGCCGGGGCTCCTCCTCGTCATCCCTATGCAGCCCCTTGTCTCTGCTTTCGGCATTTAACTTGCCTGCCTGCTTGAATACCCAACAATCCTTGTTGGTGTGATTGGCTGGTTTTTCGGGGGTGCCATGTATCTGGCATGAGCAGTCGAGTATTCGGTCCAAACTGGACGGGCCCGGAGTATTTCTTTTGAATTGCTTTTTCCGCTGACCGGGTTTAGAGCCTCTGAATCCGGCATTAACTGATGTATCCTCAGCGTTGTCGCCATTAATGCGGCGCTTTTGCTTGTTGCGACGCGACCTGCCACTGCTGTCCTTGGTATCCGAATTACCAGGGCTCTTGGTCATGTTATTGCTGCGAGCTAGCCAGCTGTCTTCTCCCGCACAAAAGCGGGTCATAAGTGTCGTGAGGGCTGCCATAGATTTCGACTTTTCCTGTCCTAGGTGCCGTGCAAGCCACTCGTCGCGGATGTTATGCTTGAAGGCTGCTAGGGCCTTTGCGTCCGGACAGTCGACAATTTGATTTTTCTTGGTTAGGAACCGTGTCCAGAATTGTCTGGCCGATTCCTCTGGCTCGTGAATTATGTGGCTTAGGTCATCGACATTTGGTGGTCGCACATAACTGCCCTAGAAATTGTCGAGGAATGCGGCTTCCAGGTCCTCCCAACAACCAATTGATTCTGCTGGCAAGCTGTTAAGCCAATGTCGAGCTGGTCCTTTAAGCTTGAGTGGGAGGTATTTGATGGCATGTAGGTCATCACCGTGGGCCATGTGGATATGAAGGAGATAGTCCTCGATCCATACCGTAGGATCTGTTGTGCCATCGTATGATTCGATGTTCACAGGTTTGAAACCCTCGGGGATTTGATGATCCATTACTTCATCTGTGAAGCATAGTGGGTGTGCGGCGCCTCTGTATTGGGCTACATCACGACGCAGCTCAAACGAGTTTTGTCTACTGTGTTTGGCCCGACCGGATTTATTGTATTCGGCGTGACGAGTACCGTCTCGTGCCGTGGGGCGCCCACATGATCCGTAGATCGATCTTGTTTGCCTTGCCTTGTCCTCCAATATATCTCGCAGGTCTGGCGCATTTTCCCATGCCTTGGTATTTTTTGAGCGGCGCCGGGGTGCGGCTTGAGTGGAGGGCCGAGAGGCCTCTCTGTCGCGGCCACGGGGTGGCCGGTCGGCCGCATCATGCGCTGGTGATGTAGGTTTAGGTGCTTCCTCTTCTAATTGGGGTAGCAACCTGCGCTTTGGGTAGCTCTTGGAGGGGCGTTCGAGTTCATACTCTTCGGCCGCAAGGACTTCAATCCATCTGTCGGCTAGCAAATCTTGATCAGCTCTAAGCTGTTGCTGTTTTTTCTTGAGGCTGCTCGCCGTGGCCATAAGCCTGCGTTCGAAACGCTCTTGTTCGACGGGATCCTCTGGCATGACAAATTCGTCGTCGTCGAGGCTTGCCTCGTCTTCGGAGGGAGGCATATAATTATCGTCCTCGACCTCTCTGTCTGCCGCTCTCTCATGAGGGCTGGCTTCTCTATCCTCCTGTGCTGAATCTTGTTGGAGGTGGTTGTCTTCGGCACTGTCCGGGGTGTTATTATCTCCCATGCCGGAATCACCGTTTTTGTTTTGGCGGGATTTAGAGCGGCGCCACTGACGCTGGTGCTTAGGCTGCTTCTTGGAGGGGTCATCCTCCGTTGTTCCATCGCCATTGCCTTCTTTTGGGGTGTCCCTCATGTATATATCATACGACGAGGTGGATTTCCAGTGCCCTATAGGCGCTGGTTCTTGATCGTCTCCTGCATCGGCGTCCATACCGTCGATGTCTTCGGAGTCGAAGTCGAGCATGTCAGTTAAATCATCGACAGTGGCTACGAAGTGGGTGGAGGGTGGGCTTTGAATTTCTTCATCATCTGCATCCCAACCTTGCTGACCATAGTCCGGCCAGGGCTCTCCTGACAAAGAGAGAGACTTTAGTGAATTCAGAATATCGCCGAAGGGCGAGTGCTGAAAGATGTCTGCGGCGGTGAACTCCATGATTGGCGCCCAATCGGGTTCGATCGGTCGGGGCGCGGAGGGCTCGGAGTCTGGAGAGGAGTCCGGCTCCTTGGAGTCACGGGCTTCGAAGAGAATAGGGCTGGTGTTTGGCTCGATCGCCGTAGAGATTGCAGCCCCCGAGGCGGTGTCTAACCACCCATCCTCGGTTGGTGTGATCGGCTCCGAGATAGGGGTCGGAGCGGACACAGGTGCGGCCTCCAGGGCACTGTTCGGCAGCATAGCTAAATCATGCCCATCGTGACAGTGCGGCGCGCTCGGCTGTGGCTCGAATCCGTCGAAGATCAAGTCTCCGCGGATGTCGGCCGTGTAGTTCAAACTTCCAAATCTGACCTAATGGCCAGGGGCGTAGCTTTCGATCTGCTCCAGATGACCAAGAGAATTGGCCCGTAGTGCAAAGCCGCCGAATACGAAGATCTGTCCGGGGAGAAAAGTCTCACCCTGGATCACATCGGGCCTAAAAGTGACGACATAGAGGAATTCTCAATGAAAGCACCAATGTCGGTATCAAAACCGGCGGATCTCGGGTAGGGGGTCCCGAACTGTGCGTCTAGGCCAGATGGTAACAGGAGGCAGGGGACACAATGTTTTACCCAGGTTCGGGCCCTCTTGATGGAGGTAAAACCCTACGTCCTGCTTGATTAATCTTGATGATATGGGTAGTACAAGAGTAGATCTACCATGAGATCAAGGAGGCTAAACCCTAGAAGCTAGCCTATGGTATGATTGTTGTTCGTCCTACGGACTAAAACTCTCCAGTTTATATAGACACCGGAGAGGGCTAGGGTTACACAGAGTCGGTTACAATGGTAGGAGATCTACATATCCGTATCGCCAAGCTTGCCTTCCACGCCAAGGAAAGTCCCTTCCGGACACGGGACGAAGTCTTCAATCCTGTATCTTCATAGTCCAGGAGTCCGGCCGAAGGTATAGTCCGGCTATCCGGACACCCCCTAATCCAAGACTCCTTCAGCGAGGCCTTGGCCACAGAGGCCAGTTGACGAGGCGGGTTGACCGCAGCGGCTCGGCGCGAACAGCGGAGGGCGAGTCGTCTTCCATCAGGATTTGGAATTTTTGATGTTGTCACATTATCTCATCGTCTTTCATAAATTTTCAGGTTGACACCGGGGCAGCTCAAGCGCTTGACCCATCCATAAAGCAGCCGTGTCCGCGTGAGGCGAACCACAGTAATGGGGCGGCTCAGAGCCCCAAGACGCTCGAAGTGTAGCGAGGTTGCGGAGCGACTCATCGGTTGAAAACGTCTTCTTCAGAAAATATGTCCATCTTGACTCGGCGACTTCGGGTGCCGCCTGGATGTGTAACCCTAAAAAATCTCTTGCTCACAACCTTGTACATGCTCAAACAACCGACTGCTCGTCGACAATATTATAACGCCCTCGATGCGGCTATATCTCCCACGTGTCGAAGCACGACTTAGAGGCATAACTGCATTGAAAGCAATGTCGCAAGAGAGGTAATCTTCACACAACCCATGTAATACATAAGGGAAAAGGATACATAGTTGGCTTACAATCGCCACTTCACACAATTACATGAATAAAGCATTACATCAACTAGTTACAATCAAGGCCCGACTACGGAGCCAAAATAAAAGAAGACTACCCCAAATGCTACATAGATCCCCGATCGACCCCAACTGGGCTCCACTACTGATCGACTAGAACGAAACAACATAAAGGACAAGATCTTCATTGAGCTCCTCCTTGAGCTTGGTTGCGTCACCTGCACAGTTCAACGACGCCTGCAAACTGGTTTTGGAAGTATCTATGAGTCACGGGGACTCAGCAATCTCACACCCTCGCAATCAAGACTATTTAAGCTTATAGGTAAGGTAAAGGTATGAGGTGGAGCTGCAGCAAGCGACTAGCATATATGGTGGCTAACATACGCAAATGAGAGCGAGAAGAGAAGGCAAAAGCACGGTTGAACAACTATGATCAAGAAGTGATCCTAGAGCAACCTACGTCAAGCATAACTCCAACACCGTGTTCACTTCCTGGACTCCGCCGGAAAGAGACCATCACGGTTACACACGCGGTTGATGCATTTTAATTAAGGTCAGGTTTTCTACAACCGGACATTAACAAATTCCCATCTGCCCATAACCGCGGGCACGGCTTTCAAAAGTTCAAATCCCTGCAGGGGTGTCCCAACTTAGCCCATCACAAGCTCTCACGGTCAACGAAGGATATTCCTTCTAGCGGGAAGACCCGATCAGACTCAGAATCCCGGTTACAAGACATCCTCGACAATGGTAAAACAAGTCCAGCAAGACCACCAGTTGTGCCGACAATCTTGATAGGAGCTGCACATATCTCGTTCTCAGGGCACACCGGATAAGCTAAGCGTATGGGAGCCAACATAACCCAAGTTGCCAAGGGACGGCCCCGCACGGTGCTCTGGGTTGGACCAACACTTAGACAAGCACTGGCCCTGGGGTTTTAATAAAGATGACCCTTGGGCTGGCCGACCCAAGGGAAAGAAAAGGCTAGGTGGCAAATGGTAAAACCAATGTTGGGCCTTGCTGGAGGAGTTTTATTCAAAGCGAACTGTCAAGGGGTTCCCATTATAACCCAACCGTGTAAGGAACGCAAAATCCGGGAACATAACACCGATATGACGGAAACTAGGGCGGCAAGAGTGGAACAAAACACCAGGCATAAGGCCGAGCCTTCCACCCTTTACCAAGTATATAGATGCATTAATTAAATAAGATATATTGTGATATCCCAACAAGTAAACATGTTCCAACAAGGAACAACATATCCATGTTCCAACAAGGAACAAACTTCAATCTTCACCTGCAACTAACAACGCTATAAGAGGGGCTGAGCAAAGCGGTAACATAGCCAAACAACGGTTTGCTAGGACAAGGTGGGTTAGAGGCTTCGTTTAACAATATGGGAGGCATGATAAGCAAGTGGTAGGTATCGCAGCATAGGCATAGCAAAAGAGCGAGCAACTAGCAAGCAAAGATAGAAGTGATTTCGAGGGTATGGTCATCTTGCCTGAAATCCCGCAAGGAAGAAGAATGAGTCCATGAAAAAGACAAACGGACGAAGTCGAACGGATCCTCACAAACACGGCGTTATCGGAACCAACCCGAAGAAGCAACACCGGAAAGGAGAAAACAACATAGTAAACAACCACCACATAACATGGCATGATGCGCAACCAAGTATGATGCATGTCCGGTTTAATGAAGCATGGCATGGCAAAGTGCAACAAACAACACTACAAATTAAGTGGAGCTCAATATGCAACGAGTTGCATATTGCCGGACACCACATTTGGTTATTTAGTTCAATCTCATTTATGTACCCAACAATATTACATGTTCTTAGCATGGCACAAGGTGAAGCAAAGTAAAACTACCTATCTAGTCAAGTTTAAATGAGGCCGGAAGCAACGAACAACAAATCCGGTAAATCCCCATATGCATATATTAGGGTTTGGTACTGATCTGCCCTAAACACAATTTTAGGGTTGTTAAACATGCAAAGTAAAGCCACCATGTTAAACTAGGCATAATTCTACCCCAATTACATATAAAGATTATTTAAAATCCGAGTTACGGTTATTTAGTTATGAATTAAAGCATTTTAGCACGTCATAGGAGCAAATTTAATCAAACATCATTATAAACATTTCAAACATAGATGAAAGTTGCATATTATTAAACTAGACAAAATTCCAGACACTTTACATATAAAGTTTGTTTTAATCCGATGCATCGTTTGTGAGTAATTATATGTATGAAGCTAGGGGGTTTTCTGTAAAACTGGTTTACACTGGATAATTAGGAAAAACCCAGGCGCTGGAAAAAAATCGCGGGCCGAAACTGGAACAGGAACACGGGCGCGGAATAGTATGTTGCGCCCCATGCGATGGATAGGTGGGGGCAGCTCACCAGACGCCACACGGGCCGGATGCGGGCTGTGGCCCAAGCGACGGCTGCAGGAGATAGAGGCAGGTCGGCCTGGCGGAGCGCTGGGCCTGGCGTGGGGAGGCAGGCTGGGCCTTGGGCCTAACGGTGGAGGAGGGAAGCCAGCAGGGGGCGATGCTGGGCCGGGAGGCCTAGCGCTGGGCCTGGGATCGAGACGAGGCCGGCTGGAGTGTCTCGATGAGAAGTAAACACAGGGGCGCGGCTCCGTCGTCCTCCTCTCGAACGTAGGCAGCGCAGGACTTGGGGACGATGCTCCTGCGACGGGCGGCGCTGGCCTTGGAGATCTGGCACAAGAGGTCACGCACGCGAGGCAGGGGTCGGAGACGAAGTGAGGGAGGCGGCGCTGTGGGACTTGAGGCGCGATGTCGACCTGCAACTCGATGCAGAAGAAGCGGCGCTGGAACTTGGCGTGGGGTCGGGTCGTCCGATCGATAGGGGAAACAAACGGCGGCAGCAAGTGAGGCCGGCGACAGCACCGGTGGTCGGGGATGGAGCCTAACCGATGGAATCCGGTAGGAACGGTCAAGGGCAGCGGAGGCCCGCCGGATCTAATGGTTTTCGAGGTTCCCTGCAGCAGTGCTCCATCGGGCGTCCATGGCGAACCTACGATGGGTTAGAGAGGGGAGGTGAGAGAGAGAAGAACAGGAAGATGGAATGGGAGGCAGGGAAGAGAGGGGTGGCGTGGGCCTGCTGGAGGAGGTCGCCAGTGACGCGGCTGGTCGCGAGGACGGGGAGGGGTTCGTGCCTGAACGTAGGTGAGCTCGGGAGTGATCCAGAAGGTGGATCGAGCAGAGGAAGCAAGGCCTCGGGCTCGAGGGGAGAGGAGGCCGCAGGATTGGTCGGGCACGGAAACAGAGGCGATGGTGGTTGGCTACGGTTGGATTGGGCAGCGTGGATCCCCAAGAAGATAGTGGCGGCGGTGGACACAGAATGGGTGGGATAAGATCCCTAATTTCTAGGGTTGCCCACTATTTATATTGCAAAGGGATTAGGGTAGAAGCTATCTCGTCCCTTTGATCGCAATCGTATGATCGCGAAAAAAATATATTAGGAAGTCCAATTAACAAAACGGAGATGTTTTGTAGACGATTGGGGATGATCCGGACACAACGGTAGCGACAGTCCGGGTCGGGTCCGGGACAGCTTTCGGGCGCGTGCGTGAGGAGGGCCGCGGGCATAACCGAGAGAGCCTAGGTTAGGTCTAGCGGTAGGTAATGGACTATCCAGAAGGTCTCAGGCTGAGAGAAGAGAAGAGAGGCCCGGCGACTGTTTCCGAAGACCGAAAACGTCCGACGATAGACCGGCTATATTGCCGCTATAGTTAACCGTTGGGGCGTCAAACGAACTCCGAATGTGATGAAACTTGGTAGGCGGCCTACTGACAACAAAACAACACCGCACGCCAACTCTCAACCCATTCCGAGAACATTTTTCGGCCACTTATAAAATAATATTTCGGACGTGCCGCGGACGCGTGCAAGTGTGTCTGGGCTCCGAACTGACAACGGATGGCACTGGGGGAACCCGGATGGATGCAGGTTTTGAAAACATGATGATGCGATGCACCTGATGACATGGCAAGATGCAACACGCAAGCAAATGACAAGGCAACAACAACAAAACACCGGAAGACACCTGGCGCAACGGTCTCGGGGCATTACAACACTCTACCACTATGAGAGGATCTCGTCCCGAGATCTAGAATGGCACCAGAGGGAAAACGGAAGAGATAAAGAAGAGGTAAAACTAAGTTGCTTCTTTGACAAACGAGTGAAACCAAAGAACCTTGAAAAGGTTGAGCAAAATGAATGAAAGAAAGCAACGAAGAAGAACAAAGTTGAAAGCACTCCGTTAAGAAAGAGGAATAAGAAAGAACCGATTTGGGTAGCACTCCGATTGAGAAGAAAGGAATAGAATAAGAACTTGATAAGGTGATAGAACTCGAAAAGAGGGCACGACACTCCAGTTAAATGGACAATCATGTAAAGAACATGATCTTTGACAAACGAGATGATGGGTTGAGAAGATCAACATCACAACGCCTCCGGAAGGAAGAAATAGAAGATAGATCATTGAGATAAAAGAATGTAGAAGAAAAGGCCAACTTCTGCTACAAAAGAGCTTGAAAAGGTATCCTTAGGAGATGGGTCGAACGGAGTTGTTGGAAAAAAACCAACAACAAAAAAGAATAATCTTGATATGGTCTTATGGAATACATCTCAAATTATGAGGTGACACCCTGCCACTCACGGGAAGAAGAATTGGACTGATATGAACAAGGAGACGAGAAAACTTATTTCACCGGGAGGATAAAAGACGAACTTGGGTCCTTTATGAGCACCATAAATAGCAACAATCCTTAGGGAAGGCTTTAGGTGAAATATAACCCAAGATAACTCCAACGAAGAGGTTGATGGATTTAAAATATCTCATTCTTAACAACGTGTGAATCATGAAACATGAACTCAAATTATCAAGAATGACATAATACCACCTCCAATGATACGGAAGAAAGAATTGCACTCCGGATTGCAGGATGAAAAAAAAACTTAAGCTCCTTAGAAAAGAATCTCGATGAACACTTCGAGAAGGAATTAAATCCTTGATGAACCATCATGTAGAACATCCATGAAGAACTCCGGTAATAAAAAGAATGATCCAAAATAATTGAATGATGAAAAGAATAAGATTGAAGCCTTGCAATGATTTAGATGGATCTTTGCGACGAGATAAAGTGGAAACTTGGAACACCGGAAGAAAAGATAAAGCATCTCAAACTGAGAATGTGATATGAAGAACCACTCCGGAATAAGGAATTGAATTTACTCGATGAAATAAGAATAAGAATTACATTATGCTTATCCTTCACCAATTTAGATTGATGACAAGCAACGGATTTGGCACACTACTTATTCTCGTAGAAAGGATTAAGATAGATATAGCATAACTTGAGAAAGTCTTCAACGAACCACCGGAAGGATTGAAAACAATGAATAAATTGATATGATAACGAATGACGAGAACTCTTGAACGAACCACCATAAGAATTATAAATGAACGAAGAGAAGATAAAGAAACACCGGGAAGAATTAGCAAATGAATGAAGATGCTTGAGAGAATTTATATATGAGAGAACGAAGAGATCATGCACTGCTTAGAGGATATTTGATCGATGCACCGGTAAAATTAGGAGGATGAGAGCTGAAAGCTAGAATGAATAATCCCGAAATGATGGCCTTCGAAGAATCAAACTGAAAATACTCTGAATTACTCCGGATGGGTGAAAAGAAATTCTCACAACCGAAACAATTATGGGAGGATGGCAGAGAATGGGGCAAGATTTAAAAGAAACTCTTCTTCGGTCTTCAAAATCTGAGAATGACGATGAGAAACACCACCAAATTGTTGAGATACTCCGGGATGAAAAAATGGAAGGTTGAGCCAACAATGAAAAGAATTTAACCGGTCTTGGAGAAAGACATTTGACTGATGATAAATCATTCTTACGTCAAACTTTAACAATTTTTTGAAAAGTTTTGGGAGAATTAGAAGAGTCAGGTAAGATCCTGGGAAAAGACCTCTGGGTTAGGGCCCACTCAAAGAAACGCCGTTGAAAAGGTCGCTTGGAAGATAGATTGCACCGGTTGAATTAAAAGACTTGAATGAGAGAACATTCTCGAAAGATCTTGAACGAATGCAAAGTGGAAACATGAATCTTCGAGATATCTTTAGCTCTCCGGAACAATAGAATAGCGAGAAATGAATGAATATGAGGAGCACCGGCAAGAGAAGGTATTTGAAATGAGGAAAAAGGGATATGATCAACACCAAAAGCTTGAATTGGTCCCCCCGAGAAGAAAAGAGAATGAATAATGATGAACTTGAGGTTCCGTCAGGATCTTCATGAGAATCACCGGATAAGAACATTGAAAGAGAGGAGTAAAGAGGATTCACATCCATAAGATGGATACTTGATAAAGAAATCCGAGTCCTTGAAGAAACAAGGGTGGGTGGGCGGGATAAAAAACAAAGGAAACTTGGGATGGATGAAAACAAACAGCATTGGGAAGAACTGAGATTGGATATTGCAAATAGGAAAAATGATAGGATCATCTTGAAGAGAATCGCACCGGTTGAAAAGGATTGACATGACAATCTCGATTATCATGAAGGATTAGTATTCACATAGGAATATGAGAACATCACTTAGGAAAAAGCATGGAATCAACACTTGACTTCGAAGCAACTCAAATACCACAACTCAAAACAAAACAAAGGGTTGGCTTGCAAAATAAGCCCGAACAAACATATGGTAGAGATTTCGTCCAAAGTTTTCGTGGTGGGGCATACACGGGCTTGATCGTACAGCACCATCATGTACAAGGTAGTGCACATGACATACAAAGCGTCCCCGAGTCAGCATAGCCAAGGACTCTTTAAGACACAACGAGACCACTGTAAAACCAACCGTGGATAGGCGGACCACTAGACGTCGAACCCCAATTTCATATCATACATCTATCGGAAAGAAATCCTAAGAGCTACTTGAATTCCCACTTATAAACTCCCGAAATTTTTCGATTATGCAATCAGGTGTTGGGGATACAGGGGAAGCATAATATCTCACCCAAAACTAGCAAATCCTACATCCAGCTGTATCCATCCTTCAACACATAACCAAGAAACCTTCGGAAATCGTCTACCTCAACCTTCAAAAAGCATCCGTTATACGAGTTATGGCAATACTCCCGAACTCCCGCCCCAGTACTGGGTGGCGTCGAGGTTATCTCACCAACAACTGCATAAAAGAGATTTTCAATGTCGGCGAAGCTAAACTCAGGTATTCCAGAACTGCAACGATAAAATTGTGACGACAACACCTCGGAGCTCAACTCCCCGGGACACTGCCACAACCCCTAAATGTCAGGAGGCACCAAGAACAATGTTCTCGTCACAAAACCATCGGAATGATTCCAAGATACCCGCGTGATCCTAAATTTTGTTAGTGAAATTTGAGAAGAGAAGAGTCAAAACTCTACGTCAGGATGCCTCACCAGAGCGATGAAGGGACTGAGGAGTAAAAAGAATTCCTAACTCTCCGATACATATAATCCTAAAGGACTCAAAACATTTCTAGACTCAATAACGCCAGTGATTCGATCAAGCAGGGGGCTCCTAAGGTCGGGGAAGGCTCTAATTACCAACTTATAACGCCCTCGATGCGGCTATATCTCCCACGTGTCGAAGCACGACTTAGAGGCATAACCACATTGAAAGCAATGTCGCAAGAGAGGTAATCTTCACACAACCCATGTAATACATAAGGGAAAAGGATACATAGTTGGCTTACAATCGCCACTTCACACAATTACATGAATAAAGCATTACATCAACCAGTTATAATCAAGGCCCGACAATGGAGCCAAAATAAAAGAAGACTACCCCAAATGCTACACATATCCCCGATCGACCCCAACTGGGCTCCACTACTGATCGACTAGAACGAAACAACATAAAGGACAAGATCTTCATTGAGCTCCTCCTTGAGCTTGGTTGCATCACCTGCACGGTGCAACGACACCTGCAAACTGGTTTTGGAAGTATCTATGAGTCATGGGGACTCAGCAATCTCACACCCTCGCGATCAAGACTATTTAAGCTTATAGGTAAGGTAAAGGTATGAGGTGGAGCTGCAGCAAGCGACTAGCATATATGGTGGCTAACATACGCAAATGAGAGCGAGAAGAAAAGGCAAAAGCACGGTCGAACAACTATGATCAAGAAGTGATCCTAGAGCAACCTACGTCAAGCATAACTCCAACACCGTGTTCACTTCCCGAACTCCGCCGGAAAGAGACCATCACGGTTACACACGCGGTTGATGCATTTTAATTAAGGTCAACTTCAGGTTTTCTACAACCGAACATTAACAAATTCCCATCTGCCCATAACCGCGGGCACGGCTTTCGAAAGTTCAAATCCCTGCAGGGGTGTCCCAACTTAGCCCGTCACAAGCTCTCACGGTCAACGAAGGATATTCCTTCTGCGGGAAGACCCGATCAGACTTAGAATCCCGGTTACAAGACATCCTCGACAATGGTAAAACAAGTCCAGCAAGACCACCCGCTGTGCCGACAATCCTGATAGGAGCTGCACATATCTCGTTCTCAGGGCACACCAGATAAGCTAAGCGTACGGGAGCCAACGTAACCCAAGTTGCCACGGGACGGCCCCGCACGATGCTCTGGGTTGGACCAACACTTAGACAAGCACTGGCCCGGGTTTTTTAATAAAGATGACCCTTGGGCTGGCCGACCCAAGGGAAAGAAAAGTCTAGGTGGCAAATGGTAAAACCAATGTTGGGCCTTGCTGGAGGAGTTTTATTCAAAGCGAACTGTCAAGGGGTTCCCATTATAACCGAACCGCGTAAGGAACGCAAAATCCGGGAACATAACACCGATATGACGGAAACTAGGGCGGCAAGAGGGAACAAAACACCAGGCATAAGGCCGAGCCTTCCACCCTTTACCAAGTATATAGATGCATTAATTAAATAAGATATATTGTGATATCCCAACAAGTAAACATGTTCCAACAAGGAACAACATCTCCATGTTCCAACAAGGAACAAACTTCAATCTTCACCTGCAACTAACAACGCTATAAGAGGGGCTGAGCAAAGCGGTAACATAGCCAAACAACGGTTTGCTAGGATAAGGTGGGTTAGAGGCTTAGTTTAACAATATGGGAGGCATGATAAGCAAGTGGGAGGTATCACAGCATAGGCATAGCAAAAGAGCGAGCAACTAGCAAGCAAAGATAGAAGTGATTTCGAGGGTATGGTCATCTTGCCTGAAATCCCGCAAGGAAGAAGAATGAGTCCATGAAGAAGACAAACGGACGAAGTCGAACAGATCCTCACAAATGCGACGTTATCGGAACCAACCCGAAGAAGCAACACTGGAAAGGAGCAAACAACATAGTAAACAACCACCACATAACATGGCATGATGCACAACCAAGTATGATGCATGTCCGGTTTAATGAAGCATGGCATGGCAAAGTGCAACAAACAACACTACAAATTAAGTGGAGCTCAATATGCAACGAGTTGCGTATTGCCGGACACCACATTTGGTTATTTAGTTCAATCTCGTTTATGTACCCAACAATATTAAATGTTCTTAGCATGGCACAAGGTGAAGCAAAGTAAAACTACCTATCTAGTCAAGTTTAAATGAGGCCGGAAGCAACGAACAACAAATCCGGTAAATCCCCATATGCATATATTAGGGTTTGGTACTGATCTGCCCTAAACACAATTTTAGGGTTGTTAAACATGCAAAGTAAAGCCACCATGTTAAACTAGGCATAATTCTACCCCAATTACATATAAAGATTATTTAAAATCCGAGTTACGGTTATTTAGTTATGAATTAAAGCATTTTAGCACGGCATAGTAGCAAATTTAATCAAACGTCATTATAAACATTTCAAACATAGATGAAAGTTGCATATTATTAAACTAGACAAAATTCCGGACACTTTACATATAAAGTTTGTTTTAATCCGATGCATCGTTTGTGAGTAATTATATGTATGAAGCTAGGGGGTTTTCTGTAAAACTGGTTTACACTGGATAATTAGGAAAAACCCAGGCGCTGGAAAAAACATCGCGGGCCGAAACTGGAATAGGAACACGGGCGCGGAATAGTATGTTGCGCCCTGTGCGATGGATAGGTGGGGGCAGCTCACCAGAGGCCACACGGGCCGGATGCGGGCTGTGGCCCAAGCGACAGCTGCAGGAGATAGAGGCAGGTCAGCCTGGCGGAGCGCTGGGCCTGGCGTGGGGAGGCAGGCTGGGCCTTGGGCCTGATGGTGGAGGGAGGCCAGCAGGGGGCGATGCTGGGCCGGGAGGCCTAGCGCTGGGCCTGGGATCGAGACAAGGCCGGCTGGAGTGTCTCGATGAGAAGTCAACGCAGGGGCGCGGCTCCATCGTCCTCCTCTCGAACGTAGGTAGCGCAGGACTTGGGGACGATGCTCCGGCGACGGGCGGCGCTGGCCTTGGAGATCTGGCATAGGAGGTCACACACGCGAGGCAGGGGTCGGAGACGAAGCGAGGGAGGCGGCGCTGCGGGACTTGAGGCGCAATGTCGACCTGCAACTCGATGCAGAAGAAGCGGCACTGGAACTTGGCGTGGGGTCGGGTCGTCCGATCGACAGGGGAAACAAACGGCAACAGCAGGTGAGGCCGGCGACAGCATCGGTGGTCGGGGACGGAGCCTAGCCGATGGAATCCGGCAGGAACGGTCAAGGGCAGCGGAGGCCCGCCTGATTTAATGGTTTTCGAGGTTCCCTGCAGCAGTGCTCCATCGGGCGTCCATGGCGAACCTACAACGGGTCAGAGAGGGGAGGTGAGAGAGAGAAGAACAGGAAGATGGAATGGGAGGCAGGGAAGAGAGGGGTAGCACGGGCCTGCTGGAGGAGGTCGCCGGTGACGCGGCTGGTCGCGAGGACGGCAAGGGGTTCGTGCCTGAACGTAGGTGAGCTCGGGAGTGCTCCAGTAGGTGGATCGAGCAGAGGAAGCAAGGCCTCGGGCTCGAGGGGAGAGGAGGCCGTGGGATTGGTTGGGCACGGAAACGGAGGCGATGGTGGTTGGCTACAGTTGGATTGGGCAGCGTGGATCCCCAAGAAGATAGTGGCGGTGGTGGACACGGAATGGGTGGGACAAGATCCCTAATTTCTAGGGCTGCCCACTATTTATATTGCAAAGGGATTAGGGTAGAGGCTATCTCGTCCCTCCGATCGCAATCGTACGATCGCAAAAAAAATATTAGGAAGTCCAATTAACAAAACGGAGATGTTTTGTAGACGTTTGGGGATGATCCGGACACAACGGTAGTGACAGTCCGGGTCGGGTCCGGGACAGCTTTCGGGCGCGCGCGCGCGAGGAGGGCCGCGGGCATAACCGAGACAGCCTAGGTTAGGTCTGGCGGTAGGTAATGGACTATGCAGAAGGTCTCAGGCTGAGAGAAGAGAAGAGAGGCCCGGCGACTGTTTCCGAAGACCGAAAACGTCCGACGTTAGACCGGCTATATTGCCGCTATAGTTAACCATTGGGGCGTCAAACGAACTTCGAATGCGATGAAACTTGGCAGGCGGCCTACTGGCAACAAAACAACACCACACGCCAACTTTCAACCCATTCCGAGAACATTTTTTGGCCACTTATAAAATAATATTTCAGACGTGCCGCGGGCGCGTGCAAGTGTGTCTGGGCTCAGAACTGACAACGGATGGCACTGGGGGAACTCGGACGGGTGCAGGTTTTGAAAACATGATGATGCAATGCACATGATGACATGGCAAGATGCAACACGCAAGCAAATGACAAGGCAACAACAACGAAACACCGGAAGACACCTGGCGCAACGGTCTCGGGGCGTTACAAATATAGATCTGGTTGTGTGGGTTCTTCTTTACCCGATTAATTGCGAGCTTCTCCATCCCTTAGAAAAATCCCTCCAAGAACTCAACACCACCGTGCGCGGGCCCCATGGTGGGCGCCAACTGTCGTGGAATTGTCACGACAGATGTACGAGTGTGAGGACTTAGTCGTGAGGCCAACGCATCTATGTGGTAGCTTGAGAGGGGTTGAGTGGGACGAGAGACGTGAGGTTTTACCCAGGTTCGGCCCCTCACGGTGGAGGTAAAAGCCTATATCCTACTTCATTGATATTGATGATGATGATCACGATTACACGGGTGCTCTAACTCGAGAGCTATAGACTTGTTTGTCTAACCCTAATATGTCTAACTTGGGGAACTTGTCCCTCTTGGGGAGCCCTGCCCCTCCTTATATATGTTGAAGGGGCGGCTTAAATGACTAGTCCTATTAGTATTAGGACTACTCTATTACCAGTGGAGTCCTAGTCTTGCTTCCTTTGTAAGGGAATATTCCTTATGCTTTCCACTTAAACCGGCCCACCATCATACGAACCGGCATACTAGGCCTTGGGCCTTGTCGTTCGTCTGACCCGCCCGCCGGGTTATTAATGAGTCGCCAAGATCGGGCGGGTTACCCGTGAGTCGCCAAGCTCCGGGCGGGTCACCAGTGAGTCGCCCGATCCATCCGGGTCATACATCCAGCCGGGTTATACCGCGGGGTATATCCCTGACACTAGGCAATTCTTTTTCATGAAGATTTCTACTAAACTTGGAAAAATTAAACTCATGGGACTCATTACCAAAACTAACACTGACAGTTTGTTTCTCACAATCTATTCTAGCATTAACGGTGTTCAAGAAAGGTCTACCAAAGATAATGGGACAAAAGTCATCTTGTGGGGAACCAAGAACAAGAAAATCAGTAGGGTATTTTATTTTCCCACACAAGACTTCAACATCTCTAACAATCCCAATTGGTGATATAGTGTCTCTATTACCAAGTTTAATAGTAACATCTATTTCTTCTATCTCTGCGGGTGCTATGTCATTCATAATTTCTTGATATAAGGTATAAGGAATAGCACTCACACTATCACCTATGTCACATAAACCATGATAACAGTGATATCCTATTTTAACTGAGATGACAGGCATGCCAACAATAGGTCTATGTTTATCTTTTTTATCAGGTTTGGCAATTCTAGCAGCTTCTTCACAGAAGTAAATAACATGCCCACCCATATCTTCTTCCAAGAGATCTTTAACCATAGCAATACTAGGTTCTACTTTAATTTGTTCATCAGGTCTAGGTGTTCTAATATAGCTTTTGTTAACCACAGTTGACACTTTAGCATGTTCCTTTATCCTAAGAGGGAAAGGTGGTTTCTCAATATAAGCAGAAGGAACAACTGGATCAACATTATAAAGTATAGTTTCTTCTTTAACTGGTACCGATTCTTTAGTTTCTTATTTAATAGGTGGGTGATATTTAAACCACTTCTCTTTAGGGAGATCAACATGAGTAGCAAATGATTCACAAAAGGAGGCTATTATCTCAGAGGCCAGTCCATATTTAGTGCTAACTTTTGAAAAGCATCGGTATCCATAAAAGATTTAATAGGATCATACTTAAGTTTAATACCTGACTCTTTACCTTTGTCGAGTTCCCAATCTTCAGAGTTGCGTTTAATTCCTTCCAAAAGATCCCATCGGAATTCAATAGTCTTCTTCATAAAAGAACCAACACAAGAAGTATCAAGCAAGGTTTGATCATTACGAGAAAGCCGGCCATAAAAAATCTGGATAATAATTTCTCCTGAGGTGGTAAATATTTAGCAACAATGTAATTAGCATAGTCAGCATACCAAGGAGTACTATGAGAAACATTTATTGCAGCTAACTGCTCATCAGGAAAACTATCATCAATAGGTAGTGGGTCATCAAGCACATTTTCAAGCCTAGATAAATTATCAGCTACTGGGTTCTCAGCTCCTTTTCTATCAATGATATGCAAATCAAATTCTTGTAATAAGAGAGCCGATCGAATAAGTCTAGGTTTAGCATCTTTCTTTTCCATAAGATATTTAATAGCAGCATGGTCTGTGTGAACAATTACTTTCAAATCAACAATATAAGGTCTAAACTTATCACAAGCAAACACCACTGCTAAGAATTATTTTTCGGTAGTAGCATAATTTCTTTGAGCACTCTCTAGAATTTTACTAGCATAAGGAATTACATTAAGTTTTTATCAACTCTTTGTCCTAGAACAGCACCAACAGCATAATCACTAGCATCACATATAATTTCAAAAGGCAAGTTCCAATTAGGTGGTTGAATAATAGGTGCAGAAATTAAGGCTTTCGTGAGTGTTTCAAAGGCTTCTAAACAATCATAATCAAAAACAAAAGGAATATCCTTTTGCAAAAGATTCGTAAGAGGCCTAGAAATTTTAGAAAAGTCTTTGATAAATCTCCTATAGAAACCAGCATGACCTAAGAAACTATGAATACCTTTTATATCTTTAGGACATGGCATTTTCTCAATTGCATCAACCTTAGCTTTGTCCACTTCAATACCTCTTTCAGAAATTTTATGACCCAAGACAATGCCTTCATTAATCATAAAGAGGCACTTCTCCCAATTCAAGACAATATTTGTTTGTTCACATCTCTGCAAAACTCAATCAAGATTGCTAAAACAACCATCAAAAGACTTCCCATAAACAGAAAAGTTATCCATGAAAAACTCAACAATCTTTTCACAAAAGTTAGAGAATATAGCAGTCATACATCTTTGAAAGGTGGTAGGTGCATTACATAAACTGAAAGGCATACGTCTATAAGCATAGGTTCCAAAGGGACAAGTAGAAGTGGTCTTTTCTGTTGGGGAACGTAGTAATTTCAACTTTTTCCTACGCACACGCAAGATCATGGTGATGCATAGCAATGAGAGGGGAGAGTGTTGTCTACGTACCCTCATAGACCAGAAGCAGAAGCGTTAGCACAACGCGGTTGATGTAGTCATACGTCTTCACGATCCGACCAATCAAGTACCGAACGCACGGCACCTCCGAGTTCTGCACACGTTCAACTTGATGACGTCCCTCGAACTCCGATCCAGCCGAGTGTTGAGGGAGAGTTTCGTCAGCACGACGGCGTGGTGATGATGATGATGTTCTACCAACGCAGAGTTTCGCCTAAGCACTGCTACGATATGATCGAGGTGGATTATGGTGGAGGGGGGCACCACAAACGGCTAAGAGATCAAGAGATCAATTGTTGTGTCTATAGGGTGCCCCCTGGCCATGTATATAAAGGAGTGGAGGAGGGGAGGGGCCGTCCCTCTCTATGGCGCGCCCTAGGGGAGTCCTACTCCCACCGGGAGTAGGATTCCCCTTTTCCTAGTAGAACTAGGATCCCTTCCAAGTAGTAGGAGTAGGAGAGAAGGAAAGGGAAGGGAAAAGGAGAAGAAAGGAAGGGGGGCCCCCTCCCTAGTCCAATTCGGACCAGCCCATGGGGAGGGGTGCGGCCACCCTTTGAGGCCTTTCTCTCCTTTCCCGTATGGCCCATTAAGGCCCAATACGAATTCCCGTAACTCCTCGGTACTCCCGAAAATACCCGAATCACTCGGAACCTTTCCGATGTCCGAATATAGTCGTCCAATATATAGATCTTTACGTCTCGACCATTTCGAGACTCCTCGTCATGTCCCCGATCTCATCCGGGACTCCGAACTTGTAATGCCCTCGATGCGGCTATAGCTCCCACGTGTCGAGGCATGACTTAGAGACATAACCGCATTGAAAGCAATGTCGCAAGTCAGGCAATCATTACAACATCCCATGTAATATATAATAAAAGGGGGAGATACATAGTTGGCTTACAGTCGCCACGTCACATCAAAGTACATAAATAACATCCATCATACAAACACTCATGGCCCGACTACGGCGCCAAAATAGAAGAAAACCCAACATGCGACAAGGCCCTGAATCGAACCCCAACTAGGCACCACTACTGATCATCAGGAAAAGACACGTAGTAACACTGAGAGTCCTCGTCGAACTCCCACTTGAGCTCGTACTCGTCACCTGGAGCGGAATCACCTGGACCTGTATCTGGAGTTATATATCTGTGAGCCACGGGGACTCAGCAATCTCGCACCCTCGCAATCAAGACTATTTAAGCTTATAGGTATGGCAAGGTTAAATATGAGTGGAGCTGCAGCAAGCGACTAGCAAGTATGGTGGCTATCTTATTCGCAAAAGAGAGCGAGAAGAGGAGGCAAAGCACGGTCGAGAAGCTAGAGAACAACCTGCGCAAACATTACTCCAACACCATGTCCACTTCCCGGACTCCGCCGAGAAGAGGCCATCACGGTAACACACTCAGTTGATTCATTTTAATTAATTAAGGTTCAAGTTATCTACAACCGGACATTAACAAATTCCCATCTGCCCATAACCGCGGGCACGGCTTTCGAAAGTTCAATCCCTGCAGGGGAGTCCCAACTTAGCCCATGACAAGCTCTCACGGTCAACGAAAGAATAGACCTCCACCCGAGACACACCGATCAGACTCGGTATCCCGGTACAACAAGACATTTCGACAAGTTAAAACAAGACCAGCAACACCGCCCGAATGTGCCGACAAATCCCGATAGGAGCTGCACATATCTCTTTCTCAGGGCACACTCAGATTGTCTAAACTTCCGGTAGGCCAGCCCAGAGTTGCCCCTGGTAGCCACCGGTGGCTTATGGTTTGGACCAACACTCAGAGGAGCACTGGCCCGGGGGGGTTAAAATAAGATGACCCTTGAGTCTGCAGAACCCAAGGGAAAGAAAAAGGCTAGGTGACAAATGGTAAAACCAAGGTTGGGCATTGCTGGACAAGCTTTAATCAAGGCGAAATATCAAGGGGTTCCCATTATAACCCAACCGCGTAAGGAACGCAAAATCCGGGAACATAACACCGATATGACGGAAACTAGGGCGGCAAGAGTGGAACAAAACACTAGGCGAGAGGCCGATCCTTCCACCCTTTACCAAGTATATAGATGCATTAAGATAACATAGCAATATAATGATATCCCAACAAGTAAATAAATGTTCCAACAAGGAACGGCCTCCAATCTTCACCTACAACTAGCAACGCTATAAGAGGGGCTGAGCAAAGCGGTAACATAGCCAATCAACGGTTTGCTAGGACAATGGTGGGTTAGAGGTTTGACATGGCAATTGGGAGGCTGACAAGCAAAAGGTAGGCATCATTGCATTGGCATAGCAAGAGCGAGCAAACAAGCATAGCAAAGATAGTAGTGATTTCGAGGGTATGATCATCTTGCCTGCACAGTTGTCAGAGTTGACTGGATCCTCACAAGCAAACTCAACGGGCTCCTCGGTAGCGAACTCGTCTCCCGGCTCTACCCAAACAAGACAAACAAGCAACAAGGATAAAATCAACCACGTGCAAGGATCAAGCGATATGATGCAATGAAGACATGCTATGCAGGATGCGATGCGGGATGCAAAATGCAAGATATGACAGGAAATGCATGAACCTGGCCTCAACTTGGAATTCCAAGGGTGCCACTAGAAAGAGGGGATGAAATCGCTTGAAAACGATATAAAGAACGTCGGAATCGGAGTTACGATTTAGAAATGGCAAGCGTTTTAAGAATGACACCGGTCTGCGATTTACAGCAAGTAGGCATCTAAATGCGTTACAATGAACATGCTACAGCCACCAAACATGACAACAAAATACATGGCAGGGATGCACACAAGATGCTTAACAAAAGACTAACACTGAGCCACGGCCAATTCACCCATTATGAGGTTCAAACAAGCATGGCAAAAACGCAAATGCAAAACAGATTCCAGACTTAGTGAAATTAACACTTGTCTGAAATTTCAGCTCACGAAGCCCTCTCCGGAGCAGCAAAACAACATGATACATGACCTGATTGTGATAAGTAAGAACATGGCATGGAGCTACTCAACAAGATTAACAAAAGACCCAAAGTGACCTGGGGCCAAAAGGGTTCACAAAATACACTAACGGGCACACGAACATAATAAAAACATAATCAGTTTTCAGACTTACTGAAAACTGAGACATGCTGAAATATAACTCACGAAGGCATGTAAACAAGCTCGATGCACTCACTACGGTGCAAGTCATGGCAAGGCAAGCATACATCCATAAATAAGGAACCAAATACAAGCTATACATGGCAAGAACAATGGCATAGCATGCACGGATCAACTACAATAACATCGGCAAAATCGCAAACGAGTTGACGATCTGCCTAGATTCACAACGAAGCAAAAGTAGAGCTCGATTGACTCAAGCTAGGGTGCTCCATAATTTCAAACAAAGACATGGATGGATAGAGCATAACATGATTAACAAAACTCCTTTACTGATCATCCTCAAAAGAGGCACGGATCACTAGGAAACAACACGAACATATGGCACCATCAACTAAATAATCCCAGACTTAGTGAAAACTACTAAGTCTCTGAAAACAGATTTACCGGGTGCCTCACTTTACAAGCTTGCACAAGTCACCACACACATCCTAAAAATGCATGGGTTGCACCTCTGGAAAGAATACAAAATCCTTAACAAAACATATGGAGGACTCACAGGCATAGCATGCACACAATAATCATGGCAAAAATGACAAAAGTCTAAGATGAACTAGCAGATCTGACAATTAACTCACGAAGCCCTCTTCTAACAGCATTTCGGGCATCAAGATGAACTCAAATGAAAATGATGCAATGGAATTAAATGATGTACTCGTCGAGATGAACATTTTGATATGCTATATGCATGAATCGGAGCTACGGATGCAAAGTTACGGGGCCTCGAACAGGAGCATATGAAGTAAAAATTCTGGGACTTTGTGAAAAAAAACTACCCCAGATCTGGATCTAGGGTTTACTGTAGCGGCACGGAAACCGAGGCATGCCGGAGACTTCGCCGGAACAGAGGAGCGCGGTGGCCGGAGCAAAGGCCGGCGACGAGGGGAGGGCGGTGGAGTGCGGCGGCCGGGGCGAAGGCGCGGGCGAGGGCGGTGGCCGGCGCCGGTGGACG
>NC_041380.1:411424056-411438941 GCF_002162155.2 Triticum dicoccoides
GATGGTGGCCGGTGCCGGCGTCGGTGGCGGGCGGCGCCGGCGCGGTGGCAGAGCGGGGCGGCAAGCGTCGGTGCACGGGAGGACGAAGGCGGCGCCTCCCGGGCGGTGGCGCAAGGAGATGGGCCTGCGCGGGCTGGCCTCGGGCCCCGCGGGCCGCGGCGGAGAGAGAGAGCCGGCCGGGTGAGCTGGCGGCACCCGATTGGCCTGGAGCGACGGCGGGAATGACGTGGCGAGCTCCTATAGGCCGGAGTGAGGTGGCGGGCGGGTGGTGGACACGTCCGGCGCGGCGTGGACACGTCCGGCGCGCGGAGCTGCAGTTTTTAGGGTTTCGGGGAGGAAGAAGATCCGAAAACGGAGGGGTGTATATATAGGCATAGAGGGAGCTAGGAGAGTCCAAATGAGGTGCGGTTTTCGGCCACGCGATCGTGATCGAACGCTCTAGGACATGGAGCAGAGTTTGGTGGGTTTTGGGCCAAATTGGAGGGGTGTTGGGCTGCAACACACACGAGGCCTTTTCGGTCCCTCGGTTAACCGTTGGAGTATCAAACGAAGTCCAAATGGTACGAAACTTGACAGGCGGTCTACCGGTAGTTGACCAAGGCCGCTTGGCAAGTCTCGGTCCAATCCGGAAATGTTTAATCCCCACACACGAAAGAAAACTAGAAATGACCACCGGAGGAGAACGAAACACCGGAATGCAAAACGGACAACGGGGAAAATGCTCGAATGCATGAGACGAACACGTATGCAAATGCAATGCATATGATCACATGATATGAGATGCATGACAACGAAAACAACACACGGAGACAAAGACCCGAATCCAAGAAATAAATATAACTTAAGCCGGAAACGGCAAGAGTTGGAGTACAAATTGGGAAAGTTACATCTGGGGCGTTACAACACTCCACCACTACGAAAAGATCTTGTCCCGAGATCTAGGACTGAAAGAACTCCGGGTACTCAGAACGGAGGTGATCCTCGCGTTCCCAGGTAGCTTCACGGTCGGAATGGTGTGACCACTTGACTTTGAGAAATTTGATTGACTTGTTGCGAGTCTTGCGTTTAGTCTCTTCAAGAATAGCAACTGGGTGCTCATGATAAGAGAGATGTTCTTGGAGCTCAATGTCCTCGAAGTTGACGGTGCGGTCAGGAGTCTTGAAGCACTTTCGAAGCTGAGAGACATGGAACACGTCATGAACATTTGCAAAGTTTGAAGGAAGCTCGAGTTGATAGGCGAAGTCGCCTCTCTTGCTGACAATCTTGAAAGGTCCCACGTATCTAGGGGCAAGCTTCCCTTTGATACCGAAGCGACGAGTACCTTTCATAGGAGAGACGCGGAGGTAAACATGATCTCCGATCTCGAAAGCCAAATCACGGTGCTTACTATCATAGTAGCTTTTTTGGCAGGATTGGGCTGCTTTGAGGTTATCACGAATGACTTTGCACATTTCTTCTGCTTCTGTGATTAAGTCATTACCCAGCAGCTGACGTTCACCGGTTTCAGGCCAGTTGAGAGGGGTACGGCACTTCCTGCCATACAGAATTTCAAATGGGGCCTTGCCCGAACTTTCTTGAAAACTGTTGTTATAGGAGAATTCAGCATAAGGAAGACAATCCTCCCACTTCATGCCGAAGGAGATCACACAAGCCCTGAGCATATCTTCAAGAATCTGGTTGACACACTCGACTTGACCGCTTGTTTGAGGATGGAAAGCTGTGCTGAAGCGGATGTTGGTGCCCATGGCCTTTTGAAAAGAATCCCAAACTTGGAGGTAAAAATGCTGCCACGGTCTGAAGATATCACTTGAGGAATACCGTGCAGAGAAACAATGCGAGAGGTATAGAGTTCCGCCAATTGAGCTGCAGTGATCGACTCCTTGATAGGCAGAAAGTGAGCCACTTTGGTGAGTTTGTCGATGACAACAAATATAGCATCATTGCCACGCTTGGACTTTGGAAACCCAGTCACGAAGTCCATTTCGATGTGGTCAAACTTCCATTCTGGAATGGCAAGAGGTTGGAGGAGACCAGCTGGCCTTTGGTGTTCCGCCTTCACTCTTCTGCAGACATCACATTCATTCACGAATTGAGCGATCTCGCGCTTCATTCGAGTCCACCAATAAGCTTGCTTAAGGTCCTGATACATCTTTGTGCTCCCAGGGTGGATGGAGAGGAGAGAATTGTGAGCCTCGTTCATAATCACTTTATGGAGGTCACCTTTGCGAACAACAATACGATCCTCGAAGAAGAGAGTGTCCTTGTCATCAAGGCGGTAGCACTTGTACTTGGACTGACTCTTGGCAATCCCAATCTTCACCTTTTTCACCTTAGCATCAAGAAGCTGAGCTTGGCGAATCTGGTCTTCTAAGGTAGGAGAGACTTGAAGGTTGGCGAGGAAACCTTGAGGAACAACTTGCAGATTAAGTTTGCGGAAGGCTTCACAAAGCTCGGGTTGATAAGGCTTGAGAATCAGACTGTTGCAGTAGGCCTTTCTGCTCAAAGCGTCAGCAATCACATTGGCCTTGCCTGGAGTGTACTCAATACTCGGATTATACTCTTGAATCATTTCGACCCATCGAGTTTGCCTTAGGTTGAGATTAGGCTGAGTGAAGATGTACTTGAGACTCTTGTGATCAGTGAAAATGTCCACTTTTCTTCCCAATAGAAGATGTCTCCAAGTCAAAAGAGCATGCACAACTACCGCCAACTCGAGATCATGAGTGGGGTAGTTCTTCTCATTAGGCTTCAACTGGCGAGATGTATAAGCAACAACTTTCTTCTCTTGCATCAAAACTGCGCCAAGACCTTGGAGAGAGGCATCACAAAAGACCTCGTACGGTTTGGATTCATCAGGCGGAGTCAGAACTGGAGCAGTGATCAATTTCTCTTTCAAAGTGTTGAAAGCAATATCACACTCCGGAGACCAAACGTACTTGACGTGCTTCTGAAGAAGATTAGAGAGAGGCTTCGCGATCTTGGAAAAGTTTTCAACGAATCTTCGGCAATAGCTTGCGAGACCGAGAAAACTGCGGAGTTGCTTAACGTTCTGAGGAGGTTCCCAATTCACAATTGCGGACACCTTCTCGGGATTCACGGAAATGCCCTTGGCAGAGATGATATGACCAAGATAAAGAACCTCATCGAGCCAAAATTCACACTTGGAGAACTTGGCGTAAAACTGATGTTCTCTGAGCTTATCAAGAACCAAACGCAAGTGTTTGGCATGATCTTCCTTGTTCTTCGAGAAAACCAGAATGTCATCGAGATAGACCAAAACGAAGTCATTGGTGTAGGCATTGAAGATGAAATTCATCATTCGAGAGAACGTCGGAGGAGCGTTGGCGAGACCAAAAGACATGACAGTGTATTCGTATGAACCAAAGCTTATTCTGAATGCTGTCTTGGGAATATCTTCTTCACGAATGCGAATCTGGTGATAACCCATACGGAGATCAAGCTTGGAGAATACTTGGGCACCTTTGAGTTGTTCGAACAGCTCATTGATGTTGGGAAGTGGGTATTTGTTCTTGATGGTCTTCTTGTTCACTGGACGGTAATCAACACAAAGTCGGTCCGTTCCATCCTTCTTCTTCACAAAAAGAACACCACAACCCCACGGAGAAGAACTAGGCCGGATAAGACCCATTCTTTCTTGCTCATCGAGTTGCTTCTTCAGCTCCTTCAACTCTTCAGGTCCGAGCTTGTAAGGACGTTTGCGAACATGTTCCGTACCAGGCTCAAGATCAATAACGAATTCAACTGGCCGGTGCGGAGGCATTCCTGGAAGCTCTTCTGGAAAGACGTCTTGATATTCGCAAACAAATGGAATTTGAGAGATGGCATCCAATTCACCCTTCTCGTTGAGAGAAAACAGACGGATGGTATTCTCCCGAGCGGCAAAGACAATTACATCCTCGGACGAATGAGTCAATTGAATCTGCCTGGCTGCACAATCAAGCTGAGCCTTGTGCTTAGAAAGCCAATCCATTCCGAGAATAAGATCAATATCCGAGTTACCAAGGATCATTGGGGAAGCCAGAAACTTGAAATCACCCATCAAGATAGAAATATCCGGAACTTCGTAGTTAGCAAGCAAGCATCTACCCGAAGAGACGACTGCTAATGGCTTATGCATAACTTGAGAAAACCACCCATGCTTAGATGCAAAAGGTCTGGAAATGAAGCAATGCGATGCACCCGTGTCAAAAAGAACTTTTGCAGGAATATCATTAACAGGAAGGTTACCCATGATCACATCTGACGAGTCCTCTGCCTGGGCTGCATTCACCATATTGACCTTGGCGTACTTGGGGTTATGCTTGACCACAGCTGTACTTGCCGATCTGACAGGAGGAGGAGGAGAAAGACGCCTCTGGTTGAGACACTTGTTGGCATAGTGACCCTTCTATTGGCACTTGTTGCACATGACCTCTGAAAGCGGATGGTGATACGGAGCACTCGATCTTGGAGCTTGAGACGAAGTCTTGTTCTGAAAGCCAGGGTTGGGTGGGTGGGAAGAACCACTGCCACCTTTACTCTTCTGCTGATACGGCTGACGGAACGGAGGAGGAGGAAGCCAAAACTTCTGCTGCTTGGCCACTTGAGTAGAGGAAGAAGGAGTAACATCTCTGACTCGCTTCCTGGAAGCATCACACCTCAACTGAGCAGCCTCTTGCTTCAGTGCCATGTTGTAGAACTCATCGTACCTCAAGGGCTCAAAGAGGACAAGAGCGAGCTGAATTTGTTCTCTGAGACCACCCCTGAACTGATATATCATGCTCTTCTCATCAGGCACGTCCTGCTTGGCAAAGCGGGCGAGCTTCTGGAACAACTAGTTGTAGTCATAGACAGACAAAGAGCCTTGCTTCAGATTGTGGAATTCCTCACGCTTGCTTTCAACCACACTCTGCGGAATATGATGAGCTCGGAAATCTCGACGGAAATCATCCCAAGTGATAACACGTCCACCTCTAGAATCCTTGTACTGCTGGAACCATTCTGCAGCTTGATCTTTGAGTTGGAAGGAAGCGAACTTGAAAAAGTCCTCAGGCCTGACGTTACTGCACTCGAAATGCTTACACAGATCCACAAGCCAATCGTCAGCGTCGGTTGCCTCAACACAATTGCTGAAAGTCTTTGGCCCGTTAGCAAGGAACTGGTTGAGTGTAGCAAAGTGACTCTGATTGCTGCCTTGATTCCCTTGACTGCCTTGATTGCGCTCTTGGAGAATTTGCATGATCAGCTGAGTGTTTGCATTGGTTGCGGCCATCACAGCTTGCCATGCCTCTGGAGGAGGTGGAGGTGGTGGCGGATCAGGATTCGGAGTCATGCGCGTTGGAGGAGCCATCCTGAAGAGGTTGACCACCATTAGCACATTGACACATAATATTGAACCTGAATCCAACGGAATGAAAATTGCAACATATAGTCTTCACATCCGAACAAAATGAACGAATGCATTCCTCTTGAAATGGTCACATATCCATAAATTGAGAAGCCACGTAGAATTAAGGTAGAGAAATAAATCAATAAGGTACGGATCAAGAACGAATAATCGGTAAGAAATCCCAATCTCAAACCCATATCCGTGGAAGAAGAACTAGAGCTACTAGAATTCCCACCTATGAAACTCCCGAATCTTTCCGGTTATGCAGTCAGGTGTTGGGGATACAGGGGAAGCATAATATCTCACCCAAACTAGCAAATCCTACATCCAGTTGTATCCATCCTTCAACACATAACCAAGAAACCTTCAGAAACCATCTACCTCAACCTTCGAAAAGCATCCGTTATACAAGTTATGGCGATACTCTCGAACTCCCGCCCCAGTACTGGGTGGCGTCGAGGTTATCTCACCAATGAACTGCATAAAAGAGATTTTCAATGTCGGCGAACATATCTCAAGTTTTCCAGAATTGCAACGATAAAATTATGATGACAACACCTCAGAGCTCAACTCCCCGGGACACTTCCACTAAACCCCTGACAGGAGGCACCAAGACAATGTTCTCATCATAAGCCATCGGAATGATTCCAAGATACTCACGTGATCCTAAAAAAAATTTAGTGAAATTTGAGAAGAGAAGAGTCAAAACTCTACGTCAGGATGCCTTACCAGAGCGATAAGGAGACTGGGAAGTAAAAAGAATTCCTAAACTCTCCGATATATAATTCCTAAAGACTCAAAACATTTTTCTAGACACAACTCGGCCGCTAAAGACGATCAAGCAATGGGGCTCCTAAGGTCGGGGAAGGCTCTGATACCAACTTGTAACGCCCTCGATGCGGCTATAGCTCCCACGTGTCGAGGCACGACTTAGAGACATAACCGCATTGAAAGCAATGTCGCAAGTCAGGCAATCATTACAACATCCCATGTAATATATAATAAAAGGGGGAGATACATAGTTGGCTTACAGTCGCCACGTCACATCAAAGTACATAAATAACATCCATCATACAAACACTCATGGCCCGACTACGGCGCCAAAATAGAAGAAAACCCAACATGCGACAAGGCCCTGAATCGAACCCCAACTAGGCACCACTACTGATCATCAGGAAAAGACACGTAGTAACGCTGAGAGTCCTCGTCGAACTCCCACTTGAGCTCGTACTCGTCACCTGGAGCGGAATCACCTGGACCTGCATCTGGAGTTATAGTATCTGTGAGCCACGGGGACTCAGCAATCTCGCACCCTCGCGATCAAGACTATTTAAGCTTATAGGTATGGCAAGGTTAAATATGAGTGGAGCTGCAGCAAGCGACTAGCAAGTATGGTGGCTATCTTATTCGCAAAAGAGAGCAAGAAGAGGAGGCAAAGCATGGTCGAGAAGCTAGAGAACAACCTGCGCAAACATTACTCCAACACCGTGTCCACTTCCCGGACTCCGCCGAGAAGAGGCCATCACGGTAACACACTCAGTTGATTCATTTTAATTAATTAAGGTTCAAGTTATCTACAACCGGACATTAACAAATTCCCATCTGCCCATAACCGCGGGCACGGCTTTCGAAAGTTCAATCCCTGCAGGGGAGTCCCAACTTAGCCCATGACAAGCTCTCACGGTCAATGAAGGAATAGACCTCCACCCGAGACACACCGATCAGACTTGGTATCCCGGTACAACAAGACATTTTGACAAGTTAAAACAAGACCAGCAACACCGCCCGAATGTGCCTACAAATCCCGATAGGAGCTGCACATATCTCTTTCTCAGGGCACACTCAGATTGTCTAAACTTCCGGTAGGCCAGCCCAGAGTTGCCCCTGGTAGCCACCGGCGGCTGACGGTTCGGACCAACACTCAGAGGAGCACTGGCCCGGGGGGTTAAAATAAGATGACCCTTGAGTTTGCAGAACCCAAGGGAAAGAAAAAGGCTAGGTGACAAATGGTAAAACCAAGGTTGGGCATTGCTGGACAAGCTTTAATCAAGGCGAAATATCAAGGGGTTCCCATTATAACCCAACCGCGTAAGGAACGCAAAATCCGGGAACATAACACCGATATGACGGAAACTAGGGCGGCAAGAGTGGAACAAAACACTAGGCGAGAGGCCGAGCCTTCCACCCTTTACCAAGTATATAGATGCATTAAGATAACATAGCAATATAATGATATCCCAACAAGTAAATAAATGTTCCAACAAGGAACGGCCTCCAATCTTCACCTGCAACTAGCAACGCTATAAGAGGGGCTGAGCAAAGCGGTAACATAGCCAATCAACGGTTTGCTAGGACAATGGTGGGTTAGAGGTTTGACATGGCAATTGGGAGGCTGACAAGCAAAAGGTAGGCATCATAGCATTGGCATAGCAAGAGCGAGCAAACTAGCATAGCAAAGATAGTAGTGATTTCGAGGGTATGATCATCTTGCCTGCACAGTTGTCAGAGTTGACTGAATCCTCACAAGCAAACTCAACGGGCTCCTCGGTAGCGAACTCGTCTCCCGGCTCTACCCAAACAAGACAAACAAGCAACAAGGATACAATCAACCACGTGCAAGGATCAAGCAATATGATGCAATGAAGACATGCTATGCAGGATGCGATGCGGGATGCAAAATGCAAGATATGACAGGAAATGCATGAACCTGGCCTCAACTTGGAATTCCAAGGGTGCCACTGGAAAGAGGGGATGAAATCGCTTGAAAACGATATAAAGAACGCCGGAATCGGAGTTACGGTTTAGAAATGGCAAGTGTTTTAAGAATGACACCGGTCTGCGATTTACAGCAAGTAGGCATCTAAATGCGTTGCAATGAACATGCTACATCCACCAAACATGACAACAAAATACATGGCAGGGATGCACACAAGATGCTTAACAAAAGACTAACACTGAGCCACGGCCAATTCACCCATTATGAGGTTCAAACAAGCATGGCAAAAACGCAAATGCAAAACAGATTCCAGACTTAGTGAAATTAACACTTGTCTGAAATTTTAGCTCACGAAGCCCTCTTCGGAGCAGCAAAACAACATGATACATGACCTGATTATGACAAGTAAGAACATGGAATAGAGCTACTCAACAAGATTAACAAAATACCCAAAGTGACCTGGGGCCAAAAGGGTTCACAAAATACACTAACGGGCACACGAACATAGCAAAAACATAATCAGTTTTCAGACTTAGTGAAAACTGAGACATGCTGAAATATAACTCACGAAGGCATGTAAACGAGCTCGATGCAGTCACTACGGTGCAAGTCATGGCAAGGCAAGCATACATACATAAAGAAGGAACCAAATACAAGCTATACATGGCAAGAACAATGGCATAGCATGCACGGATCAACTACAATAACATCGGCAAAATCGCAAATGAGTTCACGATCTGCCCAGATTCACAACGAAGCAAAAGTAGAGCTCGATTAACTCAAGCTAGGGTGCTCCATAATTGCAAACAAAGACATGGATGGATAGAGCATAACATGATTAACAAAACTCCTTTACTGATCATCCTCAAAAGAGGCATGGATCACTAGGAAACAACACGAACATATGGCACCATGAACTAAATAATCCCAGACTTAGTGAAAACTACTAAGTCTCTGAAAACAGATTTACCGGGTGCATCACTTTACAAGCTTGTACAAGTCACCACACACATCCTAAAAATGCATGTGTTGCACCTCTGGAAAGAAGACAAAATCCTTAACAAAACATATGGAGGACTCACAGGCATAGCATGCACACAATAATCATGGCAAAAATCACAAAAGTCTAAGATGAACTAGCAGATCTGACAATTAACTCACGAAGCCTTCTTCTAACAGCATTTCGGGCATCAAGATGAACTCAAATGAAAATGATATAATGGAATGAAATGATGTACCCGTCGAGGCGAACATTTTGATATGCTATATGCATGAATCAGAGCTACGGATGCAAAGTTACGGGGCCTCGAACAGGAGCATATGAAGTAAAAATTCTGGGACTTAGTGAAAAAAAAACTACCCCAGATCTGGATCTAGGGTTTACTGTAGCGGCACGGAAACCGAGGCATGCCGGAGACTTCGCCGGAACAGAGGAGCGCGGTGGCCGGAGCAAAGGCCGGTGACGAGGGGAGGGCGGTGGAGTGCGGCGGCCACGGCGAAGGCGCGGGCGAGGGCGGTGGCCGGCGCCGGTGGACGGGGCGACGGACGCCGGTGGCAGCCGCGACGGTGGCCGGTGCCGACGTCGGTGGCAGGCGGCGCCGGCGCGGTGGCAGAGCGGGGCGGCGGGCGTCGGTGCACGGGAGGACGAAGGCGGCGCCTCCCGGGCGGTGGCGTGAGGAGATGGGCCCGCGCGGGCCGGCCTCGGGCCCCGCGGGCCGCAGCGGAGAGAGAGAGCCGGCCGGGTGAGCTGGCGGCACCCGATTGGCCTGGAGCGATGGCGGGGATGACGTGGCGAGCTCCTATAGGCCGGAGTGAGGTGGCGGGCAGGCGGTGGACACGTCCGGCGCGGCGTGGACACGTCCGGTGCGCGGAGCTGCAGTTTTTAGGGTTTCGGGGAGGAAGAAGATCCGAAAACGGAGGGGTGTATATATAGGCATAGAGGGAGCTAGGAGAGTCCAAATGAGGTGCGGTTTTCGGCCACGCGATCGTGATCGAACGCTGTAGGACATGGAGCAGAGTTTGGTGGGTTTTGGGCCAAATTGGAGGGGTGTTGGGCTGCAACACACACGAGGCCTTTTCGGTCCCTCGGTTAACCGTTGGAGTATCAAACGAAGTCCAAATGGTACAAAACTTGACAGGCGGTCTACCGGTAGTTAACCAAGGCCGCTTGGCAAGTCTCGGTCCAATCCGGAAATGTTTAATCCCCACACACGAAAGAAAGCTAGAAATGACCACCGGAGGAGAACGAAACACCGGAATGCAAAATGGACAACGGGGAAAATGCTCGAATGCATGAGACGAACACGTATGCAAATGCAATGCACATGATGACATGATATGAGATGCATGACAACGAAAACAACACACGGAGACAAAGACCCGAACCCGAGAAATAAATATAACTTAACGCCGGAAACGGCAAGAGTTGGAGTACAAATTGGGAAAGTTACATCTGGGGCGTTACAGAACTCCTTCGGTACATCAAAACACATAAACTCATAATATAACCGTCATCGAACTTTAAGCGTGCGGACCCTACGGGTTTGAGAACTATGTAGACATGACCGAGACACGTCTCCGGTCAATAACCAATAGCGGAACCTGGATGCTCATATTGGCTCCGACATATTCTACGAAGATCTTTATCGGTCAAACCGCATAACAACATACGTTGTTCCCTTTGTCATCGGTATGTTACTTGCCCGAGATTCGATCGTCGGTATCTCAATACCTAGTTCAATCTCGTTACTAGCAAGTCTCTTTACTCATTCCGTAATACATCATCTCGCAACTAACTCATTAGTTGCAATGCTTGCAAGGCTTAGGTGATGTGCATTACCGAGAGGGCCCAGAGATACCTCTCCAACAATCGAAGTGACAAATCCTAATCTCAAAATATGCCAACCCAACAAGTACCTTTAGAGACACCTGTAGAGCACCTTTATAATCATCCAGTTACGTTGTGACGTTTGGTAGCACACAAAGTGTTCCTCCGGTAAACGGGAGTTGCATAATCTCATAGTCATAGGAACATGTATAAGTCATGAAGAAAGCAATAGCAACAAACTAAACGATCAAGTGCTAAGATAACGGAATGGGTCAAGTCAATCACATCATTCTCCTAATGATGTGATCCCGTTAATCAAATGACAACTCATGTCTATGGTTAGGAAACATAACCATCTTTGATCAACGAGCTAGTCAAGTAGAGGCATATTAGTGACACTCTATTTGTCTATGTATTCACACATGTATTATGTTTCCGGTTAATACAATTCTAGCATGAATAATAAACATTTATCATGATATAAGGAAATAGATAATAACTTTATTATTGCCTCTAGGGCATATTTCCTTCATTTTCTTGATCAGGTTGAGAAATAGGTATTTGTGAAAAACCAGAATATCCATCAAGGAAGCAAAAGTATGTGTGCTTAGATAATCTTTCAAGCATTTGACCAATAAAAGGCAAAGGATAATGATCTTTTCTAGTTGCTTTGTTTAATTTTCTAAAATCTATTACCATTCTATAGACTGTAACAATTCTTTGTGGAATAAGTTCATTCTTATCATTAGGAACAACAGTCATACCTGCTTTCTTAGGAACACAATGAACCGGACTTACCCATCTACTATCAGCTATGGGATAGAATATACATGCTTCCAGAAGTTTTAATATTTCCGTTCTTACCACTTCTTTCATCTTCGGATTTAACTGACGTTGGTGATCAACAATGGGTTTAGCATTAGGTTCCATTTTGATTTTGTGCTGACATAGAGTGGGACTAATGCCCTTTAAATCATCAAGAGTATATCCAATAGCAGCTCGGTGCTTCCTTAGAACTTTCAATAATCTTTCTTCTTCATGTTCTGAAAGGTTAGCACTAATAATAACAGGATATATCTTCTTTCATCAAGATAAGCATATTTCAAAGTGTCTGGCAATTGTTTTGATTCAAACACAGGATCACCTTTAGGTGGAGGAGGACCTCCTAGAGTTTCGGTAGGCAAATTGTGTTTAAGTAGAGGACGTTGTTCAAAGAAAATTTTATTCATTTCTTTCATGAATATGTAAATCATTGTAATGGTCTAGCAAATATTGCTCTAAAGGATCTGTAGGCATAACAGCAATAGAAGCAAGACCAATTAATTCATCCTTACTAGGCAATTCTTTTTCATGAAGCTTTGTACTAAACTTGGAAAAATTAAATTCATGAGACTCATCACCAAAACTAACACCGACAGTTTGTTTCTCATAGTCTATTCTAGCATTAATGGTGTTCAAGAAAGGTCTACTGAAGATAATGGGACAAAAGTCATCTTGTGGGGAACCAAGAACAAGAAAATAAGTAGGGTATTTCATTTTGCCACACAAGACTTCAACATCTCTAACAATCCCAATTGGTGATATAGTGTCTCTATTAGCAAGTTTAATAGTAACATCTATTTCTCCTATTTCTGCGGGCGCTATGTCATTCATAATTTCTTGATATAAGGGATAAGGAATATCACTCACACTAGCACCTATGCCACATAAACCATGATAACAGTGGTCTCCTATTTTAACTAAGATGACGGGCATGCAAACAACATGTCTATGTTTATCCTTTTTATCAGGTTTGGCAATTCTAGCAGCTTCTTCACAGAAGTAAATAACATGCCCATCCATATCTTGTTCTAAGAGATCTTTAACCATAGCAATACTAGGTTCTACTTTAATTTGTTCATCAGGTTTAGGTGTTCTTATAGCTTTTGTTAACCACAGTTGAAACTTTAGCATGTTCCTTTATCCTAACAAGGAAAGGTGGTTTCTTAATATAAGCAAAAGGAACAACTGGATTAACATTATAAAGTATAGTTTCTTCTTTAACTGGTACCGGTTCTTTAATTTATTCTTTAATAGGTGGGTGATATTTAAACCACTTCTCTAGTTTCTTCTTTAACTGGTACCGGTTCTTTAATTTATTCTTTAATAGGTGGGTGATATTTAAACCACTTCTATTTAGGGATTTCAACATGAGTAGCAAATGATTCACAAAAGGAGGCTACTCTCTCAGAGTCGAGTCCATATTTAGTGCTAAACTTTTGAAAAGCATCGGTATCCATAAAAGATTTAACACAATCATACTTAAGTTTAATACTTGACTCTTTACCTTTGTTGAGTTCCCAATCTTCAGTGTTGCGTTTAATTCTTTCCGAAAGATCCCACCAGAATTCAATAGTCTTCTTCATAAAAGAACCAATACAAGAAGTATCAAGCATGGTTTGATCATTACGAGAAAGCCGAGCATGAAAGTTCTGGATAATTTCTCTTGAGAGCTCATGATTGGGGCATGAATATAACATTGAATTAAGCCTCCCCCAAGCTAGAGCGATACTTTCTCCTTCACGAGGCCAAAAATCATATATATAATTCCGATCACGACGAACTAGATGCATAGGATAAAATTTTCGGTGGAACTCCAATTTTAAACGATTCCAATTCCATGATCCAATATCATCACATAGCCTATACCATGCTAATGCTTTTCCATTCAAAGATAAAGGGAAAACCTTTTTCATAACTTTATCTCCGGGTAAACCTGCAAGTTGAACAATCCACAAATTTGTTCTACATATATCAAGTGCATATCAGGATGTTCGGTTCCATCTCCTGCATAAGGATTAGCTAGCACTTGTTCTATCATAAACGAAGGAATTTTATATTTAATATTTTCAGTAGGTGCAATAGGTTGAGGGGTAGCTAATTGTGGTTCCGTTTGAGGTGAAGATACCCCGAACAAACCCCTCAAAGGATTGTTTTCCATAGTAACAAGTGACAATTAATTTTAGCACACTATATAAATGTTTCCTTACCAAAATCCACTTACCAAACGCGCTTCACTCCCCGGCAACGAGCCAGAAAATAGCCTTGATGACCCACAAGTATAGGGGATCAATTGTAGCTCTTTTCGATAAGTAAGAGTGTCGAACCCAACGAGGAGCAGAAGGAAATGACAATTGGTTTTCAGCAAGGTAATGTCTGCAAGTGCTGAAATTGTAAGTATCAGAGTAGTTTGATAGCAAGATAGTTTGTAACGAGCAAGTAACGATAGTAATAACTAAATTGAAGCAAGGTAGCCCAATCCTTTTGAGGCAAAGGAGAGGCCAAAACGGTCTCTTATGATAAGCAAAGCGTTCTTGAGGGTACATGGGAATTTCATCTAGTCACTTTCATCATGTTGGTTTAATTCGTGTTTGGTACTTTGATAATTTGATATGTGGGTGGACCGGTGCTTAGGTGTTGTTCTTACTTGAACAAACCTCCTACTTATGATTAACCCTCCCACAAGCATCCGCAACTACAAGAAAAGTATTAAGAATAAATTCTAACCATAGCATTAAACATTTGGATCCAATCGGTCCCTTACGGAATAGCGCATAAACTAGGGTTGAAGCTTCTGTCACTCTCGCAGCCCATCATCTAATTGCTACTCCACAATGCATTCCCTTAGGCCCAAATATGGTGAAGTGTCTGATACGTCCATTTGCATCATGCTTTTATATCGATATTTATCGCATTATGGACTGTTATTTCACTTTATATCACAATACTTATGGCTATTCTCTCTTATTTTACAAGGTTTACATAAGGAGGGAGAATGCCGGCAGCTGGAATTCTGGGCTGGAAAAGGAGCAAATATTAGAGACCTATTCTGCGCAACTCCAAAAGTCTTGAAACTCCACTAAACATCTTAAAAGAAATAAAGAAAAATCCATGCCAAAGATGAAGGCCAGGGG
>NC_041380.1:411439307-411465778 GCF_002162155.2 Triticum dicoccoides
GTGGGCCCCCTGGTTGGTCTCCAACGTCCATCTTCTCCTATATGAAGTCTTTCGATGAGAAAAAAATAAGAAGCAACCTTTCGGGACAAGAATCCGCCGCCACGAGACGGAACCGAGGCGGAACCAATCTAGAGCTCCGGCAGAGCTGTTCTGCCGGGGAAACTTCCCTCTGGGAGGGGGAAATCATCACCATCGTCATCACCAACGCTCCTCTTATCGGGAGAGGGCAATCTCCATCAACATCTTCACCAGCACCATCTCATCTCCAAACCATAGTTCATCTCTTGTATCCAATTCTTGTCTCAAAGTCCGGGATTGGTGCTAGTAGGTTGCTAGTAGTGTTGATTACTCCTTGTAGTTGATGCTAGTTGGTTTATTTGGTGGAAGATCATATGTTCAGATCCTTTATGCATATTATTACCCCTCTGATTATGAACATGAATATGCTTTGTGAGTAATTACGTTTGTTCCTGAGGACAAGGGAGAAGTCTTGCTATTAGTAGTCATGTGAATTTGGTATTCGTTTGACATTTTGATAAGATGTATGTTGTCTAGTCTCTAGTGGTGTTATGTGAACGTCGACTACATAACACTTCACCATTATTTGGGCCTAGAGGAAGGCATTGGGAAGTAATAAGTAGATGATGGGTTGCTAGAGTGACAGAAGCTTAAACCCTAGTTTATGCGTTGCTTCGTAAGGGGCTGATTTAGATCCATATGTTTCATGTTATGGTTAGGTTTACCTTAATACTTTTGTTGTAGTTGCGGATGCTTGCAATAGAGGTTAATCATAAGTGGGATGCTTGTTCAAGTAAGAACAGCACCCGAGCACTGGTCCACCCACATATCAAATTATCAAAGTATCGAACGCGAATCATATGAACGTGATGAAAACTAGCTTGACGATATTCCCATGTGTCCTCGTGAGCGCTTTTCCTATTATAAGAGTTTGTTCCAGCTTATCCTTTGGTACAAAAAGGATTGGGCCACCTTTCTGCACCTTATTTACTTTTGTTACTTGTTGCTCGTTACAATTTACCTTATTACAAAACTATCTGTTGCCACTTATTTCAGTACTTGCAGAGAATACCTTGCTGAAAACCGCTTATCATTTCCTTCTGCTCCTCGTTGGGTTCGACACTCTTACTTATCGAAAGGACTATGATAGATCCCCTATACTTGTGGGTTATGAAGACTCTTGTCTAGCGTCGTTGCTGGGGAGTGTAGCGCCTTTGGTAAGTGGAATTTGGTAAGGAAAAATTTATATAGTGTGCTGAAATTTACTATCACTTGTTACTATGGAAAGTAATTCTCTGAGGGGCTTGTTCGGGGTATCTTCACCCTATCCAGTAGAGCAAAGAGTTGCTCCTGAACCTACTGAACCTATTAATGAAACTCCTTTTGAATTTCTTGTGGCTATGATGGAAAAACTGCTAGCTAATCCTTTTACAGGAGATGGAACAAAACATCCTGATGAGCACTTATTATATGTGGATGAAGTTTGTGGATTATTTAAGCTTGCAGGTGTATCCGATGATGTTGCTAAGAAGAAGGTCTTCCCTTTATCTTTGAAGGAAGACGCATTGATATGGTATAGGCTATGTGATACAAGATCGTGGGACTATAAAAGATTGAAATTGGAATTTCAGCAAAAGTATTACCCTATGCATCTTGTTCATCGTGATCATAATTATATATATAATTTCTGGCCTCGCGAAGGAGAAAGCATCGCTCAAGCTTGGGGGAGGCTTAAATCAATGTTATATTCATGCCCCAATCATGAGCTCCCGAGAGAAATAATTATGCAATGTTTTTATGCTCGGCTTTCTCATAATAATCAAACCATGCTTGATACTTCTTGTGTTGGCTCTTTTATGATGAAGACTATTGAATTCAGATGGAACTTATTGGATAGAATTAAATGCAACTCTGAAGATTGGGACCTCGACGAAGGTAAGGAGTCAGGTATGACACCTAAGTTTGATTGTGTTAAATCTTTTATGGATACCGATATTTTCCGTAAGTTTAGCACTAAATATGGACTTGATTCTGAGATAGTAGCTTCTTTCTGTGAATCTTTTGCTACTTATGTTGATCTCCCTAAGGAGAAGTGGTTTAAATATCATCCTCCCATAGAAGTAAAAGTAGCTGCACCTAGTAAAGTTGAAGAAAAGACTGTCACTTATAATGATCCTATTATTCCTACTTCTTATGTTGAGAAACCACCTTTCCCTCTTAGAGTAAAGGATCATGTTAAAGCTTCAACTGTTGTTCATAAAAGCAATGTTAGAACTTATACACCTCCGAGCAAGTTAAAGTAGAACCTAAAATTGCTATTGTTAAAGATCTCTTGTCTGATAATATTGATGGGCATGTTATTCAGTTCAAAGGTGAAACTGCTAGAATTGCTAAGCCTTGTGATAAAGATAAACATAGACCTGTGGTAGGCGTGCCTGTTATTTCTGTTAAAATAGGAGATCATTGTTATCATGGATTATGTGACATGGGTGCTAGTGCTAGTGTTATACCTCATGACTTATACAAAGAAATTAAGAATGAAATTGCACCTGCTGAGTTAGAAGATATTGATGTCACAATTAAACTTGCCAATAGAGATACTATTGCACCAATTGGGATTGTTAGAGATGTTGAAGTCTTGTGTGGGAAAACTAAATATCCTGCGGATTTTCTTATTCTTACTTCCCCACAAGATAGCTTTTGCCCTATTATATTTGGTAGACCCTTCTTGAACACTGTTAATGCTAAGATAGATTGTGAAAAGAATGTTGTTACTGTTGGCTTGGATGATATGGTTCATGAGTTTAATTTCTCTAAATTTAGTAAACAACATCGTGAGGAAGAATTACCCAGTAAGGATGAAATTATTGGTCTTGCTTCTATTGCTGTACCTCCTAGTGATCCTTTAGAACACTATTTGCTAGACCATGAAAATGATATGTTCATGAATGAAAGAAGGGAAATAGATGAAGTATTCTTTAAACAGGAACCTATTCTGCAACACAACTTGCCTGTTGAAATTTTAGGAGATCCTCCTCCATCCAAGGGTGATCCCGTGTTTGAGCTTAAACCATTGCCTGATAATCTTAAATATGCTTATCTTGATGAAAAGAAGATATATCATGTTATTATTAGTGCTAACCTTTCAGAGCATGAAGAAGAAAGATTATTGAAAACTCTGAAGAAGCATCATGCTGCTATTGGATATACTCTTGATGATCTTAAGGGCATTAGTCCCACTCTATGTCAACATAAAATAAATTTGGAAGCAGATGCCAAACCAGTTTGTGATCCTCAACGACGTCTGAATCCTAAAATGAAAGAAGCGGTAAGAAAAGAAATACTCAAGCTTCTGGAGGCAGGTATAATTTATCCCGTTGCTCATAGTGAGTGGGTAAGTCCTGTCCATTGTGTCCCTAAGAAGGGAGGTATTACTGTTGTTCCTAATGATAAAGATGAATTGATTCCACAAAGAATTATCACAGGTTATAGGATGGTAATTGATTTCCGCAAATTAAATAAAGCTACTAAGAAAGATCATTACCCCTTACTTTTTATTGATCAAATGCTAGAAAGATTATGCAAACACACACATTATTGCTTTCTAGATGGTTATTCTGGTTTCTCTCAAATACATGTGTCGGCTAAAGATCAATCAAAGACTACTTTTACTTGCCCTTTTGGTACTTTTGCTTATAGACATATGCCTTTTGGTTTATGTAATGCACCTGCTACCTTTCAAAGATGCATGATGGCTATATTCTTTGACTTTTGTGAAAAGATTTGTGAGGTTTTCATGGACGACTTTTCGGTCTATGGTTCCTCTTTTGACAATTGCTTGAGCAATCTTGATCGAGTTTTGCAGAGATGTGAAGAAACTAATCTTGTCTTGAATTGGGAAAAGTGCCGCTTTATAGTTAATGAAGGTATTGTCTTGGGGCACAAAGTTTCTGAAAGAGGTATTGAAGTTGATAAAGCCAAGGTTGATGCTATTGAAAAGATGCCATGTCCCAAGGACATCAAAGGTATAAGAAGTTTCCTTGGTCACGCCGGATTTTATAGGAGGTTCATTAAGGACTTCTCAAAAATTTCTCGTCCTCTGACTAATTTATTGCAAAAAGATATACCATTTGTATTTGATGATGATTGTGTAGAAGCATTTGAAATACTTAAGAAAGCATTAGTCTCTGCACCTATTGTTCAGCCACCTGATTGGAATTTACCCTTTGAAATTATGTGCGATGCTAGTGATTATGCTGTAGGTGCTGTTCTAGGGCAAAGAGTTGATAAGAAATTAAATGTTATTCATTATGCTAGTAAGACTCTAGACAATGCTCAAAGAAATTATGCTACTACTGAAAAAGAACTTTTAGCAGTTGTATTTTCTTGTGATAAGTTCAGACCTTATATTGTTGATTCTAAAGTAACTATTCACACTGATCATGTTGCTATTAAATACCTTATGGGAAAGAAAGATGCTAAAACTAGACTTATTAGATGGGTTCTCTTGCTACAAGAATTTGATTTGCATATTGTTGATAGAAAAGGAGCCGAGAACCCCGTAGCAGACAACTTGTCTAGGTTAGAGAATGTTCTTGATGACCCACTACCTATTAATGATAGCTTTCCTGATGAACAATTAAATGTTATAAGTACTTCTCGTAGTACTCCTTGGTGTGCTGATTATGCTAACTATATTGTTGCTAAGTTTATACCACCTAGCTTCACATACCAACAAAAGAAAAAGTTCTTCTATGATTTGAGACATTACTTTTGGGATGACCCACATCTTTATAAAGAAGGAGTAGATGGTGTTATTAGACGTTGTGTACCTGAGCATGAACAGGAATAGATCCTACGCAAGTGTCACTCCGAAGCTTATGGAGGACACTACGCTGGAGACAGAACTACACATAAGGTATTGCAATCCGGTTTTTATTGGCCTACTCTTTTCAAGGATGCCCGTAAGTTTGTCTTGTCTTGTGATGAATGTCAAAGAATTGGTAATATTAGTAGACGTCAAGAAATGCCTATGAATTATTCTCTTGTTATTGAATCGTTTGATGTCTGGGGATTTGATTATATGGGACCTTTTCCTGCCTCTAATGGATATACACATATTTTAGTTGTTGTTGATTACGTTACTAAGTGGGTAGAAGCTATTCCAACTAGTAGTGCTGATCATAACACTTCTATCAAAATGCTTAAGGAAGTTATTTTTCCGAGGTTTGGAGTCCCTAGATACTTAATGAGTGATGGTGGTTCACACTTTATTCATGGTGCTTTCCATAAAATGCTTGCTAAATATGATGTTAATCATAGAATTGCATCTCCTTATCATCCACAGTCTAGTGGTCAAGTAGAATTGAGCAATAGAGAGCTCAAATTAATTTTGCAAAAGACTGTTAATAGGTCTAGAAAGAATTGGTCCAAGAAACTTGATGATGCATTATGGGCATATAGAACTGCATACAAAAATCCTGGGTATGTCTCCATATAAAATGGTATATGGAAAAGCATGTCACTTACCTCTCGAACTAGAACATAAGGCATATTGGGCTATTAAAGAGCTCAACTATGATTTCAAACTTGCCGGTGAGAAGAGGTTATTTGATATTAGCTCACTTGATGAATGGAGAACCCAAGCATATGAAAATGCCAAGTTATTTAAAGAAAAAGTTAAAAGATGGCATGACAAAAGGATACAAAAGCGTGAGTTTAATGTAGGTGATTATGTATTGCTATACAACTCTCGTTTAAGATTTTTTGCAGGAAAACTTCTCTCTAAATGGGAAGCCCCCTATGTTATCGAGGAGGTCTATCGTTCCAGTGCAATAAAAATCAACAACTTCGAAGGCACAAATCCGAAGGTGGTAAACGGTCAAAGAATCAAACATTATATCTCAGGTAATCCCATAAATGTTGAAACCAATATTATTGAGACCGTAACCCCGGAGGAATACATAAGGGACACTTTCCGGAACGTTTCAGACTCTGAAAGGGAACAGGTATGTGGTACGGTAAGTAAACCAACTCCAAAACAATTTCTAAGGCAATATTTCTCCATTTTGGAATATTTAGAAAAATAGAAAAATAAGTAGCAGTCCAGGAAGGCCGCGAGGGTGGTGGGCGCGCCCTACCCCTCTGGGCGTGCCGCCCTACCTCGTGAGCACCTGGTGTGCCTTCCGGACTTTGTTTTCTTGTACGATATGTATTTTGGTCGGTAAAAATTCATTATATATTCTCCCGAAGGCTTTGACTCCCGTATCACGCAAATCTCCTCTGTTCTTGTTTCAAGCTGTTTTCTGTCAGGGTTTTCAAGGCCAGGCATCATGTCGTCCCCCTCCTCCAACAATGGTGACAACGATGCTTGGCTAATGAGGATAGATCTGAAGGGGGAAGAACCCACGAAGGTCAACAAGGATGAAAGGATCAAGAAGGCCACGGAGGATCAAGCTCCGGCAGCAAAAGACATCCTTCAACTTGATCATAACCTTCTTACCCCAACTGAGATCGAAGCTTTCAAGATGATTGAGTTAGCTTGTATACAGAATAAGTATCTCACACAAGAAAATATTTTGTTGAAGGAGCATATTGTCGCACTCAAGGGCATTATCCGCAAGCTGGAGGACCTCTTACGCTCGATGTGTGATTATCCATCACCACCACCTTCTTCACCGACCAAGGAGATATAATCACATGGGTACGGGCACTCCCCTTGGCAACTGCCAAGCTTGGGGGAGGTGCCCCGGTATCGTATCACAATCACATCTCCTATCTTTACCATTTTTCTTAGTTCGATCCTATTAGTAATATCTTGATCTAGTAGAATAAAGTTTAGGGCATGATCTAGTTTTGAGTTTTGTTTTATGATCTCTCTATGTAATCGAGTCCGTGAGTTATATATAATAAAGATTAGTGTTGAGTCAAGGGCCTGATTATTTTGCCATGATCTTGGGTGAATAAAAGAAAAGAAAAAATAATAAAAAGAAACAACAAGTTCATATTGATCTTATTGAGAGTAATGACTTCACATAGAAAGAGTGTGATGATTAAAAGTTGTTGGGAGTTGGCAGACATAGCCTTGGTCATTGTTGCAATTAATAGGAAGTAATAAGGAAAGAGAGGTTTCACATATAGATATATTATCATTGACATCTTTTATGATTGGAAGAACTCATTAAAATATGACATGCTAAAGAGTTGATGTTGGACAAGGAAGACAACGTAATGAGTTATGTCTTTCTTATATCTGAGATAAAGTATGTTGTCATGGATCCTCTAACTTGTTGAGCTTGCCTTTCCCCCTCATGCTAGCCAAATTCTCAGCACTAAGTAGAGATACTACTTGTGCTTCCAAATACCCTTAAACCAGTTTTGCCATGAGAGTCCACCATATCTACCTATGGATTGAGTAAGATCCTTCAAGTAAGTTGTCATCGGTGCAAAGCAATAAAAATTTCTCTAAATATGTATGATTGATTGGTGTGGGAGAAATAAGCTTTATACGATCTTGTGGTGTGGAAGTAATAAAAGCGACGGACTGCATAATAAAGGTTCACATCACAAGGGGCAATATAAAGTGACGTTCTTTCGCATTGAGATTTTATATATCCAACCATAAAAGCGCATGGCAACCTCTGCTTCCCTCTGCGAAGGGCCTATCCTTTATTATTATCTTCTACCTTATGCAAGAGTCACGGTGATCTTCACCTTTCCTTTTTCATTTTATCCTTTGGCAAGCTCGGCATGTTGGAAAGAACATGATATATATATATATATATATATAATTGGATGTAGGGGAGCATGAACCATTATTGTTGACATTACCCTTGAGGTAAAAGGTTGTGGGGCAAAACTATAAGCCCCTATCTTTCTCTGTGTCCGATTAAAACTCTGTAACCACAAGTATCGCGTGAGTGTTAGCAATTATGGAGGACTAAATGATAGTTGAGTATGTGGACTTGCTTTTTAGCTCTGACATAGACTCTTTCCGATGTTATGATAAATTGCAATTGCTTCAGTGACTGAGATTATAGTTTGTTGGAACCCAATAAGGTTTATGATTTATACTTTTGCATTGTGAATAGATCATCACTTGAACATAAGTAATCATATGACAAAACCTATATATGTTGTTGTTATCAGAATAATCATGATGCTTGCATGTCCGTATTTTATTTTTATCGACGCCTCTACCTCTAAACATGAGGACATATTTATTGTTATCGGCTTTTCACTTGAGGACAAGCGAGGCCTAAGCTTGGGGGAGTTGATACGTCCATTTTGCATCATGCTTTTATATCGATATTTATCGCATTATGGACTGTTATTTCACTTTATATCACAATACTTATGGCTATTCTCTCTTATTTTACAAGGTTTACATAAGGAGGGAGAATGCCGGCAGCTGGAATTCTGGGCTGGAAAAGGAGCAAATATTAGAGACCTATTCTGCGCAACTCCAAAAGTCCTGAAACTCCACTGAACGTCTTAAAAGAAATAAATAAAAATCCATGCCAAAGATGAAGGCCAGGGGGCCCACACCCTTCTCACGAGGGTGGGGGCGCCCCCCCTAGGGCGCGCCCCTACCTCATGGGCCCCCTGGTGGGTCTCCGACGTCCATCTTCTCCTATATGAAGTCTTTCGATGAGAAAAAAATAGGAAGCAACCTTTCGGGACGAGACTCCGCCGCCACGAGGCGGGACCAATCTAGAGCTCCGGCAAAGCTGTTCTACCAGGGAAACTTCCCTCCGGGAGGGGGAAATCATCACCATCGTCATCACCAACGCTCCTCTCATCGGGAGAGGGCAATCTCCATCAACATCTTCACTAGCACCATCTCATCTCCAAACCCTAGTTCATCTCTTGTATCCAATTCTTGTCTCAAAGTCCGGGATTGGTGCTAGTAGGTTGCTAGTAGTGTTGATTACTCCTTGTAGTTGATGCTAGTTGGTTTATTTGGTGGAAGATCATATGTTCAGATCCTTTATGCATATTATTACCCCTCTGATTATGAACATGAATATGCTTTGTGAGTAATTACGTTTGTTCCTGAGGACAAGGGAAAAGTCTTGCTATTAGTAGTCATGTGAATTTGGTATTCGTTTGATATTTTGATAAGATGTATGTTGTCTAGCCTCTAGTGGTGTTATGTGAACGTCGACTACATAACACTTCACCATTATATGGGCCTAGAGGAAGGCATTGGGAAGTAATAAGTAGATGATGGGTTGCTAGAGTGACAGAAGCTTAAACCCTAGTTTATGCGTTGCTTCGTAAGGGGCTGATTTAGATCCATATGTTTCATGCTATGGTTAGGTTTACCTTAATACTTTTGTTGTAGTTGCGGATGCTTGCAATAGAGGTTAATCATAAGTGGGATGCTTGTTCAAGTAAGAACAGCACCCAAGCACCGGTCCACCCACATATCAAATTATCAAAGTATCGAACGCGAATCATATGAACGTGATGAAAACTAGCTTGACGATATTCCCATGTGTCCTCGGGAGCGCTTTTCCTATTATAAGAGTTTGTTCCGGCTTGTCATTTGCTACAAAAAGGATTGGGCCACCTTGCTGCACCTTATTTACTTTTGTTACTTGTTGCTCGTTACAATTTACCTTATTACAAAACTATCTGTTACCACTTATTTCAGTACTTGCAGAGAATACCTTGCTGAAAACCGCTTATCATTTTCTTTTGCTCCTCGTTGGGTTTGACACTCTTACTTATCGAAAGGAATATGATAGATCCCCTATACTTGTGGGTAATCAGTGTCATGTAGTCGACGTTCACATGACACCACTAAGGGCATCCACAGTGTGTAGAGGCAACCCAGCCTCTAAGGTGGGCCCCATACACCTGCCTCTAAGCCAATGCATCCTTCCCGCAATGTGAGCCTCTAAGCCCATGGGCCCACCAGCTGCCTTTAACCACCGAACACTCTTCCCTTCGCAGAAAAAGATCCCCAATCGATTCCAATCCCTAGCGGCTACAGGAACCACGCCATCGTCTCGACCGTCTCCGGCGACCAGGCGAACCAAATACCTCGCGCGAGGCCGGACGACGGAGGCGGTTGATCTAGCAGTTGGATGTGGACTGCTGGTGGTGGCGGGGGGTGCAGCAAATGCGCCGGCAAGTGCGTCGAGGCGCAGCCGCCGGTCTATTCCTGCTGACCAACTGCGTCGGCGATGCCGAGGAAGCGCTACGCTGATAGCGGCGGCAGCGGCGTTGTGCGAGTACTAGGCGCAGGTCTGGAGCATGGGCGGGTTCACGCGGAAGCACAAGGTGAGATGTGGCTGTTCATGGGTTCCCTGTACGTGAGTATGTGACTTTGTATTTTGGTGGCTTTTGAGCTGAATATAGTAGGGAATATCATAGATCTCCATTACAACCTTCTTATATTAAACATTAGGAAAAATAAAAGATCTAGCAATACAAATATTTTGGTGGCAGCATACAGAGTACATGGTGAACAAATCTGGAATAAACTAGTCTAGAAATAAAATTACAAATTATTTGTTGGACCTCTAATACAAGCTAAGGCTGACCACCCCTGAATCGTTGCCATAGATACTCTATCAAATCGCCTTTGAGTTGTCGATGTGTAGCTCGATCACGAATTGCTGAGCCTATCTCCAGCACTCTGACAAATTCATGAATTGGCCCATGGTTCAGATTATCTATTTTGTTGTTAAAGGTACCCTGATCATAGTCATAGTCGAAGCGAACCTCATAGGAATCCCGCTCATCCTCGACTATCATATTATGCAATATAACACATGCATACATGATATCAGCAATATCTTGCCTATACCAAAGATTAACCGGACCACGTACAATAGCAAATCGAGATTGTAGAACTCCAAATGCACGTTCAACATCTTTTCTTGCACCTTCTTGCATCTTTGCAAACAATTTTGTCTTGTCAGTTGGGGGCAAGCGGATTGTCTTCACAAATGTTGCCCACTCAGGATAAATCACATCCGCTAGATAGTAACCCATATCATAATCATTGCCATTCACTTCAAACTTAACTTCTGGAGCCCTTCCTTGTAGTACTTGAGTGAATACAGGGGATTGGTTAAGCACATTGATATCATTGTTGCAGCCTGAAACACCAAAGTAAGCATGCCATATCCATAGGTCATGTGAGGCAACAGCTTCTAGCATGATTGTTGGTACTCCATAATCACCACGAGTAAACTGCACCTTCCAAGGGACAGGGCAATTTTTCCACTCCCAATGCATGCAATCAATACTTCCTAGCATACCAGGGAATCCACGAGTGTGCATAATATGTTCAAACTGAGTCACAAATTTGTTTTGCTTACTCCAATGGTCTTTCAACATCTTGGCAGATCTTTGCCTCTCTTTCATAGTGACGTTGTTGTAGTCTTTCTCAACTGCTTTCCAATACTGGTCTGATTTCTTGGAGTTACCATCTACTGGATCGAGAGAATTTTCCAACCAAGCATTGACAAGTCGCTTATTTTCTTCCTCTGTCCAATTTCTCCTCTTAGCAATAGGTTCTTCTGCTTCACCGGGACTACTTCCACTTGACTCTTGCTGATCTACTTCTTCTACCCTATGTATTGATGCAGGAGGCTGAGGCGAATAATGAAAATATCCGGCATCTTGGTTGATCCTAGCATGTGGATAAATCCCGGTGAAGCCGGCGGCTGCAGAAGATGAATGACCATATGAACCTCCTCCATACACTCCATGTGCTGCTTGGAAACCTGAGGTATGTGGAGGTGGAAATGGATACATGTTCTGTGCATACATGGGATGCAAATATTGCCCATGCCGAGAGGATGAAGCACTTGTGAATTGGTGAGGTGGGGTGGCAGATGGGGTATAGTTTCGATTTTCTGGATCTTGGCTTGAGCAATTATTGAGCATCCTAGTGAAACTTCCTAGAGAGTGCTCCATGAATGTGAAGTTTTTTGAGGTGTCTAGGCTCCCAGTTGGTTTGGGTGTGTGCAAACTTATTGTTCAAAGCCCTAGTATATATACTGATAGATGTGTGTATGCACACACTTGTTGTAACGGCCATAATTTGTTGTTTATTATTATTTTTAAATGCAACGGTTGTATTGGATTGGATGTGTATGCTCAGAACAAACTGAGCTTTGCCAGTTTGCAATGTATAACGGTTGCCTTTGGCTTGCTAGGCAACGGCTGGTGTGTTCAACTTTCAATTGCCATCTTTAAATAATAATATTTTATTCTTTGGAGGCAGCCTCTAGGCTTGGAGGCGATGCCATGGATTTTTTGTTAGAGGCAGCTGTGTGCAATGTATAGAGGCAGCCTCTAAAGGCTTAGAGGCAGCTATAGAGGCAGCAAAAGGGCACACTGTGGATGCTCTAAGGGAATCACAACATACATACTATCAAAATATCGAACACATATCAAGTTCACATGACTACTTGCAACATGATTTCTCCCGTGACCTCAAGAACAAAAGTGACTACTCACAAATGATAATCATGCTCAAGATCAGAGGGGTATTAAATAGCATATTGGATCTGAACATATAATCTTCCACCAAATAAACCATATAGTAATCAACTACAAGATGTAATCAACACTACTAGTCACCCACAAGCACCAATCTATAGTTCCGGTAACAAGATTGAACACAAGAGATGAACTAGGTTTTGAGATGAGATGGTGATGTTGAATGTGTTGATGGAGATTTCCCTCCCCAAGATGGGAGAGTTGTTGGTGATGATGACGACGATGATTCCCCCCTATAGGAGGGAAGTTCCCCCGGCGGAATCGCTCCACCGGAGGGCAAAAGTGCTCCTGCCCAAGTTCCGCCTCGAGGCGGCGACACTTCGTCCCGAAAGTCCTCTCCCTATTTTTGCTAGGTCAAAACAACCTATATACCAAAAGATGGGCACCGGAGGTGGGCCTGGGTGAGCACAACCCACCAGGGCGCGCCTGGGCTCCCTGGCGCACCCAGGTGGGTTGTGCCCACCTGGTGGGCCCCCTCTGGTAGTTATTTGCTCCAATAATTCTTAAATATTCCATAAAAAACTCTGTGAAGTTTCAGCTTGTTTGGAGTTGTGCAGAATAGGTGGCCTGACGTAGCTTTTCCAGGTCCAGAATTCCAGCTGCCGGAATTCTCCCTCTTAGTGTGTACCTTGCAAATTATGAGAGAAAAGGCATTAGAATTACTCCAAAAAGCATTATTATGGATAAAAACATCATAAATAATAGTAAGAAAACATGATGCAAAATGGACGTATCAGGGGGCGTACCGCAAAACGGGACTCCACGGGCTACTATTCATCCACCGTCTACTGCCTCGCTCCAGCCTCCATGGGCTACTGTTCATCCACCGTCGACTTTCTCCAGCCTCCACCCGCTATCGTTCATCCACCGTCGACTCCCTCCAGCCCCCACCAGCTACTGTTCACCACGGGGTCCTGTTCATCCAGCCTCCACCGACTACTGTTCAACCATCCCTCCACACAAGGTCATGTTCATCCACCCCCAACCAGCTCGGGTGTGTGGCGGCCTCCTCTCGATCGAGGTCCCGTTCATCCAGCGGCAACGACCTCTACTACCAAACGGTCCTGTTCATCAAACCCCCACCGAAAACTGTTCATCCAACCCCGACAACACTCACTGTTCATCAAGAGGCAGCAGGTTCGACCAGCTTCAGTTAGCAGCACTAGCGAAGGAATCCCTCTATCGGGTTCAGTTAATAGCCAGGGTCGATCGATCGCTTGGGTTTAGTAACGCGTAGCTAGTGCAATCGCTCGGGTTCAGTAGGCGAACACCTCGCTCGGGTTCAATTAGAGCCCAATGCCTCGCACGCACGCGCGTACTTGTACGAGAGAAATGTGTAATCCCTCTGTGCATCGCTCGGCCTCGACCACCCACCGTAACCGGGAACTCCCCGATATTTTCCTCACCCTCGCTTCTACCATGATTTTTTCTCATCATGGACGGCCCAAAGAATGTCATGCAGCTGCGTCTCCGGCCCACCTAGGACAAAAAGCCCATTTTCTGTCATGATTTTTTGTCTTAGAAGTAGGAGCCCACCACATCTATGATGATACCGTGTTTTGTTATCGTCATAAAAGTGTCATAAGGATGACAAAAAAATTCATTCGCCCAAAATGTCACGGATGTGTCTTTTTTTGTAGTGGGTTGACTATGATGAGACTTTCTCACCCGTAGCGATGCTTAAGTCTGTCCGAATCATGTTAGCAATTGCCACATTTTATGATGATGTAATCTAGCAAATGGACGTCAAAATTGCATTCCTTCATGGATTTCTTAAAGAAGAGTTATATATGATGCAACCAGAAGGTTTTCTCGATCCTAAAGGTGATGACAAAGTGTGCAAGCTCCAGCGATCCATCTATGGACTGGTGCAAGCATCTCAGAGTTGGAATATACGCTTTGATGAGGTGATCAAAGCATATGGTTTTATACACACTTATCGTGAAGCCTGTCGTGGGTTTGTCACGGCAGATGTCCTTGTGAAAGGACTTAGTCGTGGAGCCATCACAACGGGTTAGCTTAAAGGGGTTAAACCGGACAAGGGGGCGCGGGGAGTTTTATACTAGTTCATCCCCTTCGAGGAAGGTAAAAGCCTATGTCTAGTTGTGATTGGTATTGCTAGGGTTTCGAAGGCCAGGGAGCGAATCCGCTTTGTCTGGCTCTCGAGTTGTTGTCTGTCCCCTGAACCGCTGTCGGGTCGTCCCCTTATATACATGGGTGGTGCCCGTCGGTTTAGAGAGTCCCGAAGCCGGATCATAAACGTTTCCGATTCGGTCTCTACACTTCCTATCTTACAAAGCAGGTTACATGATTAAGCCGGTTTACATCTACAGGCCTTAACTCACTTCTGGGCCTTGGGCCTTCGTAAAGCGCCATCATCTTCACATCTTCATGGGCTTCTAATCTTTATAAAGTTAATCCGGCTACTCCTGGCCGGTTTACGTCCAGTAGTAATATCCCCAACATTAGGCCCCAGATTGATTTGAACAGGTTTCATGTCAATCCTTAGTAAAAACTTCGTCTTCCACATCTTCTCATATTTTGGTAAACCGCTGTGATGTCATCTTCTCATATCGTGATAAACCGCCGTGATGTCATCTTCATTAATGGTTCTTCGACAATCGAGGCGACAGCTTCGCCTCACTTCCAAGTTTTGGCTCCTCGATTTTCGCGCCTGACACCTATCCCTTGCCTTTATAAAAAAGACCGGGGAGTCATTTTCATGTTTTCCCCCTCATGCCTCTTCGCGTCGTCTTCCTTGCGCTACTCATTCTCCAGAGCTCCGCCGCCACCATCGACCGTCACCTCTGCTCCGACTCCGGCCGCTGCATCACCCTAAACGTACCAGAATACTGCGGCATCTCCCTGCTGTTCCTGTGATACAGGTAACCCTTTTTCCTTCCACCCTAGATCTTGTTTTTAGGGTTTCACTGCTCGTCAGAGTTCATCGAAAAACTTAGTGTTGTTCTTCTCTTTTCTTCTCTATAACATCCCAGGCTAGGTTGGACCTATTATCCTTGTGCGACCGTAGCCATAATCATATTCTCCTCATTAGACTCTCTCTTTATATCAAGACCAACTTATCTGAATCTGCTGAACTGTTTAAATACCTGAAGCTTGAACCTAAATATTTTCCAGTTTCTGTCATACCTTAGATCCGAAATTTTCATATAACTCTGTGAAATCGGTTTCCCCTTACTTAGGTATTTTTAGATCTGTACTCCTCACACCAATATAGGCGGTTTAACTTTGCAAGAATGACAATCCGGTATACACCATTAGTCCCCTTGTTGAACCGCCAATGTACTTCCCCTTATAACCTGTATTTAATAAATTCTTGTATGGAATTGCCAACTCCGGTTTAACGATATGTTCATATCCTTGATATAACCTTGTCCTTCATTATTATATCAGCCTCTGGTTTACGCAATCTTATGTACTAGTATATGTTGATATTATTACATCTTGTGTCTCATCCTGAATGATCTGTAAACCGGCGTTTCTTCCACATCTTTTTTGCTCTATAATGGCCAAACAATTTACCGCTTGCAACTAGGCTCGTTCCCGGGTCACCGAGGAACAATTGAACGATATGGTTAGCATTGGTACCTTGCCTAAGAAGACTGAGATTAAATGGCGAGTTCCAAGAGCAGAGAATCCTCCGACCCCGTGGCAGGGTGAGGTGGTGGTCTATGTTGACCACATAGGCTGTGGCTTAAAACCGCCATGGTCAAAGTTTTACCGAGATGTGCTTGCCAATTTCCAACTCCATCCTCAAGACATTGGGCCCAACTCAGTATCCAATCTATGCAACTTCCAGGTCTTCTGTGAAGTGTACTTACAGGAAGAACCAACTGCAGAGCTGTTCCGGGACTTCTTTCACCTAAACCGGCGCACAAAATTTGTAAATGGCCCCAACACTGAACTTGGTGGTGTCTCAATTCAGAAGCGGAAAGAAGTTGAATTTCCTCATGCCAAACTGCACATCCACCCAAAGGAATGGAACCAGACTTGGTTTTACTGCAGAGACACTTCTCCTGAAGATGAGAACCCCCTCCCAGGCTTTCATGATCACCGGCTTTCCAACACCCATTCGATGCCGCAACGCTTAAGTTCCACAGAAAGGGCGAAATATGCCCCTCAACTCGCCAAACTCCGGGCTTTTATGGCCAACAGTTTAACAGGTGTTGATTTCGTGCGTTGTTGGATATCTTGGAGCATCTTGCCGCTAAGCCAGCATCCTGGTTTAATGTGTGAGTACACTGGTGAGGTTGAAGACCCTCAACGCCATTGCAACATTCAAGTGACTGATGAAGAAGTCACTGAAAGTGTAAAGAAAATTTTGAATGAATCGGAACTAGTCTGTAGTCAAACTGGCTTGAATCCCTTCTATACCAAGAACAAACCGCCTGCTGTAAGCACTATTCTTCCTTTTCATCTTTGATATCTTTTAATTTGTGCAACGTGTAATCCTTCTTCTGTGTATGTATGTATAGGGTGATGATCCCTTCTGGAAACGAAAAACCATAGAAAAAGCAACAAAGCCAATCGGGGATAAAGCGGTCAAACCATCTCGCCCCAAAACCAAAGCCGTCAAACGAACGTCAAAACCAATTGTAGATGAACTAGCTGGCTTGAAATGGCACATCAACGCTATGACTTCTGCTATCTTTGGTAAGTATCTGCTTATGTGTTTTGCGCAAGTCAATGAACCTTATCTCTGACCAGAATGTTGATATAAACCCTTGGCAGGCACTCGGATTGCTCATCTTGGTACAGACATGCGAATGAAGCTCAAAGCGGTGTATACTTTGATTGAACAATTGTACTCTAGGTCTCAGCGGGCTATTTGCACGACGGCTTACAACAAACCGGCCCCAACCTTGATAAAAGAAACACTAGAGAAGCTGGCCATGTTACCAGCCCGGATTGCCGAATTGAAGAAGGAAGCTGCCAGAGCAGGAGCTTTAACCGCACTTATTTGAGCCAAAGCCTGGATTCCAGACCTTGAAGTGGAGGATATCATTAAAGGATACCCAGGCATGAAGGAGGACGGTTCAAACTTCGACAATGATGACCTCCGGCGGCTGACCAAAGAGATGCGGCCAGTAGCCAGCAAGCTGGCCGAAGACACAAACTTGTCCCATTTTCAACCGGCTTATGACGCTGAAGGGAAAAGACAGTCTGCCGAAATCCATGAAGTTGAAGAACTTGTCCCTCCGATTCGTAAGCACACTTACGCTCCTGATGTTAACCCATCCAATCTTATCCATGAAGAGGTAGTATTTCAAGCTTTAACTGGAATCGATTGGTCAACGGTTGATTTCCAGCGTCTGGGGAGGGATGAAGAAGTGCCCACACCAACTGACCCTCAACCATCAAACCGTCCAGACGAAGCGTCTTAAACCGGTCACCGGTTTACTGGCTATTGTGTGCCGATATTTTAAAAAACAATTATGCCATTGGAGCCGCTTTGAAAGCTTCTTGTAATAAGATAGCCAAAACTCCGTTATTTGCCATGCCATCGAGCATGTTTTGTAATACCTCGTGACAACTTGTGCCACCTTTTGGGATATATTTATGCATAGCCCATGATGAATTGTGTTCCTAGGTACAACAACTTAAAAGTATCTAGCGTTTTACCGCTAGACGGATCATGATGCCCAACAAGTATACAATACGTAGATGAATAATCGAAGTGTTTGTATAAAAAGCAATATGTGCAACATACCTCATCGGTTGACCAACGGTGTATACGGCAAAGGTGTTAATACCAATCCGGAACGTTGATAACCCCATCCTTATAATGCCAGATTATATAATAAACTGAACCGGGATAATTACCGGCTTTTCTTTATAGCATTGGCGATTTAGTCAAACCAGATCGGGTCAACGGACACCGATTTATAACTGATCATGTGCCGACAACTTGTAGTTTGAAAGGCAAGTCGGGTCAAGGACGCCGGGTTATCAGAAGACACTTATGAATTTCAACAAATAAAACTCAAAAAGGAAATATGCAAGGCTTTTTACGAGCTGCCAGGCTCCAAATCGAGGCTTTTCATGGGCTGCCAGGCCTCTGAGTTAAACCATTTAACAAAGCCTTTTAAGATGGGCCTCCAATTAACCAATCGTCGTTTTAACTTTGACAAGTTCATGGTCTGTAAGAGATTGACTTGCCAAACGTTCGGTGGGTCATACCAGGATTACCTGGACAGGAGTGGCTTACTTGATGAAGGCAGGTTAACCCGACGTTTTAGGTGAATACACCAGGCTTCCAAGGCGTGGCTTGATAGCCAATTACAATGGTCCTTTCAAACTCTTTGTTGCTTTGCAAAAAGAGCCCCCAAGTAACTTTGTGAGTTGTGCTCAGTGTGTGCCCATGTTTGAGTCTGTGCTTTGTGCAACACTCTCTTTGGCTCCACATATTTTTCTTTTGTGGCTTAAACGCCTATCAAGAGGTGTAGCTATGGTGTGACAACAACCAAGCCCCCTAGTGATATCCCTTCGTGGTGTCAAACCGATCAAGAGGTGTAGCTATGGTTCAGATATGACCAAGCCCCCTAGTGATTTTCTGTATATCCGTGCGCCTGCTGAGACCGGATTAACAAAAAACTCCGCTTTGTCAGTAAACTCTTGCAAGCACACACGGGATGTAAAAATAACAGATACCCCACTGTAACGGAGGCACCGGTTTAATATATGATATATACTGTTGGGGAACGTAGCAGAAATTCAAAATTTTCCTACGTGTCACCAAGATCTATCTATGGAGAGACTAGCAACGAGGGGAAGGAGAGTGCATCTACATACCCTTGTAGATCGCTAAGCGGAAGCGTTCAAGAGAACGGGGTTGATGGAGTCGTACTCGTCGTGATTCAAATCACCGATGATCCTAGCGCCGAACGGACGACACCTCCGCGTTCAACACACGTACGGAGCAGCGACGTCTCCTCCTTCTTGATCCAGCAAGGGGGAAGGAGAGGTTGATGGAGATCCAGCAGCACGATGGCGTGGTGGTGGAAGTAGCGGGATTCCTACAGGGCTTCGCCAAGCGCTGCGGGAGGAGGGAGATGTGTCATGGGAGGGAGAGGGAGGCGCCAGGGCTTAGGTATCGTTGCCCTCCCTCCCCCCCACTATATATAGGGCCAAGGGAGAGGGGGAGGGCGCAGCCTTGCCCCTTCCTCCAAGGAAGGGTGCGGCCAAGGGGGGGAGGAGTCCATCCTCCCCAAGGCACCTCGGAGGTGCCTTCCCCTTTTAGGACTCTCCCTTCCTCTTGTCCCTTTGGCGCATGGGCCTCTAGGGGCTGGTGCCCTTGGCCCATGTAGGCCAAGGTGCACCCCCTACAGCCCCTGTGGCCCCCGGGGCAGGTGGCCCCACCCGGTGGACCCCCGGGACCCTTCCGGTGGTCCCGGTACAATACCGATGACCCCGAAACTTGTCCCGATGCCTGAAATAGCACTTCCTATGTATAATTCTTTACCTCCGAACCATTCCGGAACTCCTCGTGACGTCCGGGATCTCATCCGGGACTCTGAACAACTTTCGGGTTACCGCATACTAATATCTCTATAACCCTAGTGTCACCAAACCTTAAGTGTGTAGACCCTACGGGTTCGGGAGACATGCAGACATGACCGAGACGACTCTCCGGTCAATAACCAACAGCAGGATCTGGATACCCATGTTGGCTCCCACATGTTCCACGATGATCTCATCGGATGAACCACGATGTCAAGGACTTAATCAATCCCGTATACAATTCCCTTTGTCTATCGGTACGATACTTGCCCGAGATTCGATCGTCGGTATCCCGATACCTTGTTCAATCTCGTTACCGGGAAGTCTCTTTACTCGTTCCGTAACACATCATCCCGTGATCAACTCCTTGATCACATTGTGCACATTATGATGATGTCCTACCGAGTGGGCCCAGAGATACCTCTCCGTCACACGGAGTGACAAATCCCAGTCTCGATTCATGCCAACCCAATAGACACTTTCGGAGATACCTGTAGTGTACCTTTATAGCCACCCAGTTACGTTGTGACATTTGGCACACCCAAAGCACTCCTACAGTATCCGGGAGTTGCACAATCTCATGGTCTAAGGAAATGATACTTGACATTAGAAAAGCTTTAGCATACGAACTACACGATCTTTGTGCTAGGCTTAGGATTGGGTCTTGTCCATCACATCATTCTCCTAATGATGTGATCCCGTTATCAACGACATCCAATGTCCATGGTCAGGAAATCGTAACCATCTATTGATCAACGAGCCAGTCAACTAGAGGCTTACTAGGGACATTGTGTTGTCTATGTATCCACACATGTATCTGAGTTTCCTATCAATACAATTCTAGCATGGATAATAAACGATTATCATGAACAAGGAAATATAATAATAATCAATTTATTATTGCCTCTAGGGCATATTTCCAACAGTCTCCCACTTGCACTAGAGTCAATAATCTAGTTCACATCGACCATGTGATTAACACTCGATGAGATCTAGGTTTGATCATGTTATGCTTGTGAGAGAGGTTATAGTCAACGGGTCTGAAACATTCAGATCCGTATGTACTTTGCAAATTTCTATGTCATCTTCTAGATGCAGCTACCACGCTCTATTTGGAGCCATTTCAAATAATTGTTCTACTTGGAGCTATTCTAAATTGTTGCTCCATTATACGTATCCGGTATCTCTACTCAGAGCTATCCGGATAGGTGTTAAGCTTGCATCGACGTAACTCTTTACGTCGAACTCTTTATCACCTCCATAACCGAGAAAATTCCTTAGTCCACTAGTTACTAAGGATAACTTTGACCGCTGTACTGTGATCCATTCTTGGATCACTCTTGTACCCCTTGACTGACTCATGGCAAGGCACACTTCAGGTGCGGTACACAGCATAGCATACTGTAGAGTCTATGTCTTAAGCATAGGGGACGACATTCGTCCTTTCTCTCTATTCTGCCATGGTCGAGCTTTAAGTCTTAACTTCATACCTTACAACTCAGGCAAGAACTCCTTCTTTGACTGATCCATCTTGAACACCCTCAAGATCATGTCAAGGAATGTGCTCATTTGAAAGTACCATTAAGCGTTTTGATCTACCCTTATAGATCTTGATGCTCAATGCTCAAGTAGCTTAATCCAGGCTTTCCATTGAAAAACACTTTCCAAATAACCCTATATGCTTTCCAGAAATTCTACGTCATTTCTGATCAACAATATGTCAACAACATATATTCATCAGAAATTCTATAGTGCTCCCGCTCACTTCTTTGGAAACACAAGTTTCTCATAAACTTTGTATACACCAAAATCTTTGATCATCATCAAAGCATACATTCCAACTCCGAGATGCTTACTCCAGTCCTTAGAAGGATTGCTGGAGCTTTGCATACTTATTAGCATCTTTCAGGATTGACAAAACCTTCCATTTGTATCACATACAACCTTTACTCGAGAAAATCGTCAAGGAAACAATGTTTTGACATCCTATCTGCAAGATTTCATAAATAATGCAGTAATCGCTAACATAATTCCAACAGACTCTTAGCATCGCTACAAGTGAGAAAGTCTCACCGTAGTCAACTCCTTGAACTTGTCGGGAAACACCTTAACAACAAGTCGAGCTTTCTCAATGGTGACACTTACCATCATTGTCTGTCTTCCTTTTAAAATCCATCTGTACTCAACAGCCTTACGACCATCAAGTAGTTCTTCCAAAGTCTACACTTTGTTTCCATACATGGATCCTCTCTCGGATTTTATGGCCTCGAGCCATTTATCAGAATCCAGGCCCACCATCGCTTCTCCATAGCTCGTAGGTTCATTGTTGTCTAGCAACATGACTTCCAAGACAGGATTACGTACCACTCAGAAGTAGTACGCATCCTTGTCATCCTACGAGGTTTGGGAGTGACTTGATCTGAAGTTTCATGATCACTATCATAAGCTTCCACTTCAATTGGTGTAGGTGCCACAGGAACAACTCCCTGTGCCCTGTCACACACTAGTTGAAGAGACGGTTCAATAACCTCATCAAGTCTCCACCATCCTCCCACTCAATTCTTTCGAGAGAAACTTTTCCTCGAGAAAGGACCCGATTCTAGAAACAATCCCTTATTGCTTTCGGTTCTGAGACAGGAGGTATACCCAACTGTTTTGGGTGTCCTATGAAGATGCATTTATCCGCTTTGGGTTCGAGCTTATCAGCCTGAAACTTTTTCACATAAGCGTCGCAGCCCCAAACTTTTAAGAAATGACAGCTTAGGTTTCTCTAAACCATAGTTCATATGGTGTCATCTCATCGGAATTACGTGGTGCCCTATTTAAAGTGAATGTGGTTGTCTCTAATGCCTAACCCATAAACTATCGTGGTAATTCGATAAGAGACATCATGGTATGCATCATATCCAATAGGGTGTAGTTATGATGTTCGGACACACCATCACACTATGGTGTTCCAGGCTGTATTAGTTGTGAAACAATTTCCACAATGTCTTAATTCTGTGCCAAACTCGTAATTCAGATATTCATCTCTATGATCATATCATAGATCTTTTATCCTCTTGTCACGACGATCTTTCAACTTCACGCTAAAATTACTTGAACCTTTCAATAATTCAGACTCGTGATTCATCAAGTAAATATACTCAACATCTACTCAAATCATCTGTGAAGTAAGAACATAACGATATCCACTACACGCCTCAGCACTCATTGGACTGCACACATCAAAATGTATTACTTCCAGCAAGTTGCTTTCTGGTTCCATTTTACTGAAACCGAGGCTTTCAGTCATCTTGCCCATGTGGTATGATTTGCATGTCTCAAGTGATTCAAAATCAAGTGAGTTCAAACGGTCCATCTGCATGGAGTTTCTTCATGCATATACACCAATAGACATGGTTCGCATGTCTCAAACTTTTCAAAAACAAGTGAGCCCAAAGATCCATCAACATGGAGCTTCTTCATGCGTTTTATACCGATATGACTTACGTGGCAGTGCCACAAGTAGGTGGTACTATCATTACTATCTTTTGGCATGACATGTGTATCACTACGATCGAGATTCAATAAACCATTCATTTTAGGTGTAAGACCATTGAAGGTATTATTCAAACAAACAAAGTAACCATTATTCTCCTTAAATGAATAACCGTATTGCGATAGACATAATCCAATCATGTCTATGCTCAACGCAAACACCAATCTCGACGGTAGAGGGAGCGTACGATATTTGATCAACCTTGGAAATACTTCCAACACATATCGTCAACTCACCTTTAGCTAGTCTCCATTTATTCCGTAGCTTTTATTTCGAGTTACTAACACTTAGCAACCGAACCGGTATCTAATACCCTGGTGCTACTAGGAGTACTAGTAAAGTACACATTAGCATAATGTATATCCAATATACTTCTATCGATAGCCTTCTCATCTACCAAGTATCTAGGGCAATTCTGCTCCAGTGGCTGTTCCCCTTATTACAGAAGTACTCAGTCTCGGGTTTGGGTTCAACCTTGGGTTTCTCCACTAGAGCAGCAACTGATTTATTGTTCCATGAAGTATCCCTTTCTTTCCCTTCTTGAAACTAGTGGTTTTACTAACCATCAACGATTGATGCTCCCTTTTGATTTCTACTTTTCGCGGTGTCAAACATCACGAATATCTCAAGGATCATCATATATGTCCCTGATATATTATAGTTCATCACGAATCTCTAGCAGCTTGGTGGTAATGACTTCGGAGAAACATCACTATCTTATCCGGAAGATCAACTCCCACTTGATTCAAATGATTGTTGTACTCAGACAATCTGAGCACAAGCTCAACAATTGAGCTTTTCTCCCTTAGTATGTAGGCTAAGAAAATCGTCGGAGGTCTTATACCTCTTGACGTGGGCACGAGCCTGAAATCCCAATTTCAGCCCTCGAAACATCTCATATGTTTCACGACGTTTCAAAACGTCTTCGGTGCCTCAACTCTAAACCGTTTAACTGAACTATCACGTAGTTATCAAAATGTGTATGTCAGATGTTCGCAACACCCACAGACGATGTTCGAGGTTCAGCACACTGAGCGGTGCATTAAGGACATAAGCCTTCTATGAAGCAATGAGGACAATCCTCAGTTTACGGACCTAGTCCGCATAAAGGCTACTATCAACTTTCAACTAAATTTTCTCTAGGAACATATCTAAACAGTAGAACTGAAGCGCGAGATGTAATTTGCGAAGCCCCTTTTTGACTATGTTCAGGATAATTAAGTTCATCTTATGAACTCCCACTTAGATAGACATCCCTCTAGTCATCTAAGTGATTACATGATCCGAGTCAACTAGGCCGTGTCCGATCATCACGTGAGACGGACTAGTCATCATCGGTGAACATCTTCATGTTGATCGTATCTACCATACGACTCATGCTCGACCTTTCGGTCTCTTGTGTTCCGAGGCCATGTCTATACATGCTAGGCTCGTCAAGTTAACCCTAAGTGTTTTGCATGTGTAAAACTATCTTACACCCGTTGTATGTGAACGTAAGGATCTATCACACCCGATCATCACGTGGTGCTTCGAAACGACGAACTTTAGCAACGGTGCACAGTTAGGGGAGAACACATTCTTGAAACTGTAATGAGGGATCATCTTATTTACTACCGTCGTTCTAAGCAAATAAGATGTATAAACATGATAAACATCACATGCAATCAAATAATAGTGACATGATATGGCCAATATCATATAGCTCCTTTGATCTCCATCTTGGTGCTCCATGATCATCTTGTCACCGGCATGACACCATGATCTCCATCATCATGATCTCCATCATCGTGTCTTCTTGAAGTTGTCTCGTCATCTATTACTTCTACTACTATGGCTAACGCTTTAGCAATAAAGTAAAGTAATTACATGACGTTTAAGTTGACACGCAGGTCATAAATAAATAAAGACAACTCCTATGGCTCCTGCCGGTTGTCATACTCATCGACATGCAAGTCGTGATGCCTATTACAAGAACATGATCAATCTCATACATCACATATATCATTCATCACATCCTTTTGGCCATATCACATCACATAGCATACCCTGCAAAAACAAGTTAGACGTCCTCTAATTGTTGTTTGCATGTTTTACGTGGCTGCTATGGGTTTCTAGCAAGAACGTTTCTTACCTACGCAAAACCACAATGTGATATGCCAATTGCTATTTACCCTTCATAAGGACCCTTTTCATCGAATCCGACCCGACTAAAGCGGGAGAGACAGACACCCGCCAGCCACCTTATGCAACTAGTGCATGTTTGTCGGTGGAACCGGTCTCACGTAAGCATACGTGTAAGGTTGGTCTGGGCCGCTTCATCCCACAATACCGTCGAATCAAGATAAGACTAGTAACGGCAAGCATATTGAACAAAATCAACGCCCACAACTTCTTTGTGTTCTACTCGTGCATAGAATCTACGCATAGACCTAGCTCATGATGCCACTGTTGGGGAACGTAGCAGAAATTCAAAATTTTCCTACGTGTCACCAAGATCTATCTATGGAGAGACTAGCAACGAGGGGAAGGAGAGTGCATCTACATACCCTTGTAGCTCGCTAAGCGAAAGCGTTCAAGAGAACGGGGTTGATGGAGTCGTACTCGTCGTGATTCAAATCACCGATGATCCTAGCGCCGAACGGACGGCACCTCCACGTTCAACACACGTACGGAGCAGCGACGTCTCCTCCTTCTTGATCCAGAAAGGGGGAAGGAGAGGTTGATGGAGATCCAGCAGCATGACGGCATGGTGGTGGAAGTAGCGGGATTCCTACAGGGCTTCGCCAAGCGCTGCGGGAGGAGGGAGATGTGTCATGGGAGGGAGAGGGAGGCGCCAGGGCTTAGGTATCGTTGCCCTCCCTTCCCC
>NC_041380.1:411466079-411502486 GCF_002162155.2 Triticum dicoccoides
GCGCAGCCTTGCCCCTTCCTCCAAGGAAGGGTGCGGCCAAGGGGGGGAGGAGTCCATCCTCCCCAAGGCACCTCGGAGGTGCCTTCCCCTTTTAGGACTCTCCCCTCCTCTTGTCCCTTTGGCGCATGGGCCTCTAGGGGCTGGTGCCCTTGGCCCATGTAGGCCAAGGCGCACCCCCTACAGCCCGTGTCGCCCCCGGGGCAGGTGGCCCCACCCGGTGGACCCCCGGGACCCTTCCGGTGGTCCCGGTACAATACTGATGACCCCGAAACTTGTCCCGATGCCCGAAATAGCACTTCCTATATATAATTCTTTACCTCCGGACCATTCTGGAACTCCTCGTGACGTCCCAGATCTCATCCAGGACTCCGAACAACTTTCGGGTTACCGCATACTAATATCTCTATAACCCTAGCATCACCAAACCTTAAGTGTGTAGACCCTACGGGTTCGGGAGACATGCAGACATGACCGAGACGACTCTCCGGTCAATAACCAACAGCGGGATCTGGATACCCATGTTGGCTCCCACATGTTCCACGATGATCTCATCGGATGAACCACGATGTCAAGGACTTAATCAATCCCGTATACAATTCCCTTTGTCTATCGGTACGATACTTGCCCGAGATTCGATCGTCGGTATCCCGATACCTTGTTCAATCTCGTTACCGGCAAGTCTCTTTACTCGTTCCGTAACACATCATCCCATGATCAACTCCTTGATCACATTGTGCACATTATGATGATGTCCTACCGAGTGGGCCCAGAGATACCTCTCCGTCACATGGAGTGACAAATCCCAGTCTCGATTCATGCCAACCCAATAGACACTTTCGGATATACCTGTAGTGTACCTTTATAGCCACCCAGTTACGTTGTGACGTTTGGCACACCCAAAGCACTCCTACGGTATCCGGGAGTTGCACAATCTCATGGTCTAAGGAAATGATACTTGACATTAGAAAAGCTTTAGCATACGAACTACACGATCTTTGTGCTAGGCTTAGGATTGGGTCTTGTCCATCACATCATTCTCCTAATGATGTGATCCCGTTATTAACGACATCCAATGTCCATGGTCAGGAAACCGTAACCATCTATTGATCAACGAGCCAGTCAACTAGAGGCTTACTAGGGACATTGTGTTGTCTATGTATCCACACATGTATCTGAGTTTCCTATCAATACAATTCTAGCATGGATAATAAACGATTATCATGAACAAGGAAATATAATAATAATCAATTTATTATTGCCTCTAGGGCATATTTCCAACATATACATCATCATAAATATGTACATATGAAGAGCCTATGGCTTCAAGTATAGTAAGGCCGAAGAAGAGCTATGTTCCATGGCCGCTTGGTCTCCTCCTCTGATTTACGTGAGTCTTTGTGCTCTCGAACATCAATGAGGTAGTAAGACCCGTTGTGCAGATTCTTGCTGACCACAAAGGGTCCTTCCCAAGGTGGGGATAGCTTGTGCATATCAATCTGATCCTGGATGAGCCGGAGCACCAAATCGCCTTCTTGAAAGGTTCTGGTCTTAACCCGGTGGTTGTGATAACGTCGGAGATCTTGTTGATAAATCACTGAACGTGCTGCTGCAAGATCACGCTCTTCATCCAACAGGTCCAGGGAATCTTGACGTGCCTTCTCATTATCAACTTCAACGTAGGCTGTCACATGGGGCGAGTCGTGACGGATGTCACTAGGAAGAACTGCCTCCGCTCCATAAACCATGAAGAAAGGTGTGTAACCCGTAGACCTATTGGGTGTGGTGTTGATGCTCCATAACACAGAAGGTAGCTCCTCAACCAACAACCCGGTGTCCGCTTTAAAGGAACCATAAGCCTGGGTTTGATACCTCGTAGAATTTCTTGATTTGCCCTCTCCGCTTGACCATTAGACTGGGGGTGAGCCACTGATGCTAGATCGAGCCGGATGTGCTCACGTTGGCAAAATTCCTCCATCTCCCCTTTTGACAGGTTAGTACCATTATCAGTTATAATACTATGTGGAAAGCCAAACCGGAATATCACTTTTTTGATGAACTTAACCGCCGTGGCCGCATCACACTTACCGATTGGTTCCGCCTCCACCCATTTGGTAAATTTATCAACTGCTACTAACAGGTGGGTCTTTTTGTCCTTGGATCGCTTGAAGGGTCCAACCATATCAAGCCCCCAAGTCGCAAATGGCCAACTTATGGGAATCATCCTCAGCTCTTGAGCCGGAATGTGCGCACGGCGGGCAAATTTTTGACAACCGTCACATCTCTTGACTAAATCCTCCGCATCAGCATGCGCTGTCAACCAGTAAAAACCGTGGCGAAAAGCTTTAGCAACCAGAGATTTTGACACGGCGTGGTGACTGCAATCTCCTTCATGGATTTCTTGCAAAATCTCACAACCCTCTTGAGGAGAAACACAATGCTGAATTGCTCCTGAAACGCTGTAATGATGTAACTCCCCGTTGAGTATGGTCATGGACTTGGAACGCTGGATTATCTGTCGAGCCGACGATTCATCGTCTGGTAACTCGCCCCGGTTCATGTAAGCCAGATATGGGATTGTCCAATCTGGTATGACGTGCAGAGCTGCCACCAATTGAGCCTCCGGATCCGGAATAGCCAACTCTTCTTCGGTTGGTACCTTGACTGACGGATTATGCAATACGTCAAGAAAGACATTTGGCGGAACCGGTTTACGCTGAGAACCAAGACGACTTAAAGCGTCCACCGCTTCATTATTTCGCCGGTCTATATGGTCCACCTGATAACCCTTAAAGTGACCAGCCACTGTGTCCACCTCTCGCCGATATGCAGCCATGAGTGGGTCTTTAGAATCCCAAGTGCCAGACACCTATTGAGCCACCAGATCTGAATCCCTGAAGCATTTAACCCGGCTTAAGTTCATCTCCTTATCCATCCGAAGACCGTGGAGCAAAGCCTCATATTCAGCTGCATTGTTAGTACAAGGGAACATTAAACGGAGGACATAACAAAACTTGTCACCTCGTGGGGAAGTTAGTATGACTCCAGCCCCCGAGCCCTCCAACTGCCTGGATCCATCAAAATGAATAGTCCAATACGTATTATCTGGTTTCTCTTCTGGTGCCTGTAACCCCGTCCAATCATTGATGAAGTTCATGAGTGCCTGGGATTTGATCGCTATGCAGGGTATATATTTGAGCCCATGAGGCCCAAGCTCGATAGCCCACTTAGCAATCTAGCCAGTTGCTTCTCTGTTTTGAATGATATCTCCCAGAGGGGCTGAACTGACCACTTTGATGGGATGGCCCTAAAAATAGTGTTTAAGCTTCCGGTTTGCCATAAACACTCCATACATCAGCTTCTGCCAATGTGGATACCTCTGCTTTGACTCAATGATCACCTCACTCATATAATAAACCGGCCGTTGAACCGGATATTCCTTGTCAACCTCCTTGCGCTCCACCACGATAGCCATGCTAACGGCTCGGGCATTAGCAGCCACATATAGCAATAACGGCTCATTATCGATCGGTGCTGCAAGCACGGGCGGTTCAGCTAACTGCCTCTTCAGATCCTCGAACGCTTTATCAGCTGTCTCGCTCCAGACAAAGTTATCTGTTTTCTTGAGCATCTGATATAAAGGGATGGCCTTCTCCCCGAGACGACTGATAAAACGGCTCAAAGCTGTAATCCGGCCGGCCAGACGTTGAACGTCATTGATACACGCCGGTTTAGCCAAAGATGTGATCGCTGAATTTTTTTCCGGATTAGCCTCAATGCCTCTGTTTGACACCAGAAAACCCAAGAGCTTGCCTGCCGGGACACCAAAGACACACTTCTCCGGATTGAGCATCATCTTGTAAACCCGGAGGTTGTCAAAGGTTTCTCTCAAATCATCTATCAATGTTTCCTCCTTTCTGGACTTTATCATAATATCATCCACGTATGCATGAACATTGCGCCCAATCTGCTTATGAAGGCAATTCTGAACACAGCGCTGATAAGTTGCCTGGGCACTCTTGAGTCCGAGGGGCATGGAGACATAGCAGAAGGCTCCAAAGGGAGTTATGAAAGTTGTCTTCTCCTGGTCCTTAACCGCCATTTTGATCTGATGATAACCAGAATAAGCATCCAGAAAACACAAACGGTCACAACCTGCCATAGCATCAATTATCTGATCAATGCGAGGGAGAGTAAAGGGGTCTGCAGGGCAAGCCTTGTTTAGATCTGTGTAATCCACACACATACGCCAAGTGCTGTTTTTCTTAAGACCAGCATCGGATTAGCCAACCACTCTGGAGGAAAGACCTCCACGATAAACCCTGCGGCCAAAAACCGAGCTACCTCTTCACCGATAGCCTTACTCCTTTCTTCATTAAAGCAGCGGAGAAACTGCCGGACCGGTTTAAACTTAGGATCAATGTTAAGTGTGTGCTCAGCGAGTTCCCTAGGTACACCTGGCATGTCAGAAGGTTTCCATGCAAAGATGTCTCGGTTCTCACACATGAACTCGATGAGCGCGCTTTCCTATTTGGGATCCAGGTTAGCGCTGATGCTTGATTGCTTGGATGAGTTGCCAGGAACAAAATCAATCATCTTAGTGTTTGTAGCCGATTTGAACTTCAACGCCGGATCATGTTCCGTAGTCGGGTTTTTCAAAGAGGTCATATCTGCCGGATCAACTTGCTCCTTGAATTTCAACTCCTCCGTGGCACAAACTGACTCGGCATAAGCCGCATCACCTTCCTCACACTCCAAAGCGATCTTTCTGCTTCCATGTACTGTGATAGTCCCCTTATGACCTAGCATTTTAAGCTGTAGATAAACATAACACGGCCTCGCCATGAACTTAGCATAAGCCGGCCGCCCAAACAGGGCGTGATACGGGCTTTTGATTTTTACCACCTCAAAAGTCAATGTTTCTAACCTCGAATCATAGTCATCTCCAAAAGCCACATCTAAGGCTATCTTGCCCACTGGATATGCAGATTTACCAGGCACCACACCATGAAAAACGGTATTTGACGGTTTAAGATTCTTATCTGTCAACCCCATACGGCGGAATGTATCATAATATAGGATATTGATACTACTTCCCCCATCCATGAGCACTTTGGTGAACTTGTACCCCCCAACTTGAGGGGCCACCACCAGGGCCAAGTGACCCGGATTGTCAACCCGGCGTGGGTGATCCTCTCTACTCCACAAAATGGGTTGCTCAGACCAGCGCAAATACTGAGGCACTGTCGGTTCAATAGAGTTTACTGGCCTCTTGTGAAGCTCCTGATCACGCTTACACAAACTAGTAGTGAAGATATGATATTACCCGCTATTTAACTGCTTGGGATTGCTCTGGTAACCCGACTGCTGCTGCTGGTTCCCCTGATGGTTGTAACCTTCCTGGTTGCCTTGGTGCCCTTGATTGATGTGTCCGGTTTGGTTGCCTTGAAACCCTAAACCGGAACCGCCACCTCCGTAACCCGGCCGGTGGAAACCACCTCCTAAACCGCCGGGCGGGCCATTATCATACTGGAACATATTGGAGTTCTTGAAATCCCGCATGATATAACAGTCCTTCCAAAGATGCGATGTTGGCTTCTCCTTTGATCCATGCTTTGGACAGGGTTGATTTAACAGGCGCTCCAAATTGGGGCCTGAACCTCCGCCCCTCTGGGGCTGCTTGCCCTTACGGCGCTGGCCATTCTCCTGAGCATTGGTGTTAGCAACAAAGTCCAAGCTGCCGTCGGCCTTGCGCTTACCACTATTCCCATGGCCTGCCGGATTATGCTGCTGACCCTTGGCGTTGCCGTTCTTCTTCCCTTTCCCCGGTTTGTCCTCCTCTGAGTCCGGGTCCTTGGTACTATCTGAATCGGCGTATTTAACCAAAGCGGCCATGAGTGTTGACATATCATTGCAGTGACGTTTGAGCCTCCCTAACTTCTGTTTGAGCGGCAGAAAACAGCAATTACCCTCCAATGTTAGTACTACGGTATCTGCATTGATACGATACGATGAGTGCAAAATTGCTGAGACCCACTTGACCCAATGGGTCGTGGACTCCCCTTCCTCTTGGACACAAGCGGCCAGATCCACGATTGACATCAGCTGCTTACAAGTATCCTTGAAGTTCTAGATAAACCGGTGCTTCAAATCGGCCCATGATCCGACAGAATTAACCGGTAAGCTCTTTAACCAAGTACGAGTTGTTCCCTCCAACATCATGGTGAAGTATTTGGCACATACCGCTTCGTCCATATCCAGCATCTCCATTGCCATCTCGTAACTTTCAACCCATGCCTCTGGTTGCAAATCGGCGGTGTAATTGGGCACCTTACGAGGTCCTTTGAAATCCTTGGGCAGTCTCACATTACGCAAAGTGGGGATGAGACACGGCACCCCTAAGGAACTGAATACCACCCCTGGTTCTACTAAAGCGGTAGGGTGAACCGGAGTATGTTGAAGCGCTCCGTGTCGAGTTGCTAACTCGGCCTCCCGACGCGTGCGGCCATGATCCACAACATCTTGCGCATTAGCACCTCCCCCTGCCGGGTTGTGTCCTCGCGGCGAATTACGGTGGCGTGCCCGGCTTGACACGGCTGGTTCATCCTCAACATGTCTGCTATAGCTCCTGCTCGGACAGGGAGTGGAATGAATCTTCTCGCGACTGTGTGTATATGCCTGCTGCTGATTTAGCGCCGTTTGAAGGAGATCTCTGGCTCGACGTGCCTCAGTCACGACTGGTGATTCGCCGTCGGTTGGGAGAGCTGCCGGGTGTGAAGCGGCGACCACAATATTGTCCAACGGGTTGGAATAGTGCCCGGGAGGTGTTGGTACATACTGTGGCACAACGTTGTTCTGACGAGGTGGGTCCATCGTGCGTGGTTGAACCGGTGCTCCTGTTCCTGGTGCCTCTGCCCGGTTCAGTACTGGCTGGTGACTAGCTCCTGCTCCTGGTGTGTTAAAGATATTTCATGGTTCATAACCCGACGGGAGATGCAATCGATACCTTCTTATCAGGACCTCTTCGGAAGCGTTCTGATCCAGCCTAATCCGGTAGGCCTGTGCTTCCAATTCAGCCCGTTCTGTAGCCATCCTAGCGTTCTCCGCCGCTAGGTCCACTTTAGCCTGGGCTATCTAATCCTTTACCTTTGCAATCTCCACGTTGTGCTGATCCCTGGCTGCTGCATCCACCTCTGCAGCCATTAACGTTGCCAAAGCATCGAACAGGTCAGACAGGACCTGAGCCGGAGGCGACGCAGAGCCTCCTGCCCCCGCCGGCGTGGCTGTTGTTGAACCAGAGAGCATTGCTGCAGCAGTTGATGAGTGAGGCACCGACTGTGTACCAGCCATGAAGATAGCGGCCCGGTTTGGCAGATCAGGGGGTCCGGAATACTGTTGCCCTTAGATCCCCCACCAATCCGGCCATCTTGTAACTGATAGAGCGATTCGGTCTCTCCAGAAGACTCGTCATCGGAACAGACAACGGTTTCTCCATCAGACGCCGATCCGTCCTTGTATTCTGCTCCATGGATAGCACCTACGAAGACGTGCTTCATCACAGGATGAACCGACGAAGAACTTGTACGCTGAGCCGTTTTGATGATGTCGGTGCAGGTGTCCGGCTCAGGGGCCGGTTCGCCAATCTTGCCAATGAAGACGTGAATCCCACCAAAGGGGACCCGGTACCCATATTCAATTGAATCGGCCTCGGGACCCCATCCTGCGTTGTCAATATAGAGCTTGCCGCGACGACGCTTCGTCATCCGGCCCACAGCGTATCCCTTGAGTCCATCAAAGCTGCCCTTCAAGAACTCGAAACCATCGTGCGATAGCCCCACGGTGGGCGCCAACTGTCGTGGGTTTGTCACGGCAGATGTCCTTGTGAAAGGACTTAGTCGTGGAGCCATCGCAACGGGTTAGCTTAAAGGGGTTAAACCGGACAAGGGGACACGGGGAGTTTTATACTAGTTCGGCCCCTTCGAGGAAGGTAAAAGCCTACGTCTAGTTGTGATTGGTATTGCTAGGGTTTTGAAGGCCAGGGAGCGAATCCGCTTTGTTTGGCTCTCGAGTTATTGTCTGTCCCCTGAACTGTTGCTGGGTCGTCCCCTTATATACATGGGTGGCGCCCATCGGTTTACAGAGTCCCGAAGCCGGATCATAAATGTTTCCGGTTCGGTCTCTACACTTCCTATCTTACAAAGCAGGTTACATGATTAAGCCGGTTTACATCTACAGGCCTTAACTCACTTTTGGTCCTTGGGCCTTCGTAAAGTGCCATCATCTTCACATCTTCATGGGCTTCTAATCTTTATAAAGTTAATCCGGCTACTCCTGGTCGGTTTACGTCCAGTAGTAATATCCCCAACAAAGCCTGTATTTACAAGAAAGTGAGTGGGAGCTCTGTAGCATTTCTAATATTATATGTGGATGACATATTGTTGACTGGAAATGATATAGAGTTTCTGGATACCATAAAAGGGCACTTGAATAAGAATTTTCAATGAAAGACCTCAGTGAAGCTGCTTATATATTGGGCATCAAGATCTATAGGGATAGATCAAGACGCTTAATAGGACTTTCACAAAGCACTACCTTGACAAAGTTCTGAAGAAGTTCAAGATGGATCAGTCAAAGAAAGGGTTCTTGCCTGTGTTGCAAGGTGTGAAATTGAGTCAGACACAAAGCCCGACCATGGTAGAAGATAAAGAGAGAATGAAAGCCATTCCCTATGCCTCGGCCATAGGTTCTATAATGTATGACATGTTGTGTGCCAGACCTGATGTGTGCCTTGCCATAAGTTTGGCAGGGAGGTACAAAGTAATCTAGGAGTGGATCACTGGACAACGGTCAAGAACATCCTGAAGTACATGAAAAGGACCAGGGATATGTTTCTCGTTTGTGGAGGTGACGAAGAGCTCGCCGTAAAAGGTTATGTCGATGCTAGCTTCGACACTGATCTGGATGACTCTAAGTCACAAACCGGATACATATTTATATTGAATGGTGGAGCTGTAAGTTCATGCAGTTCCAAGAAGAGTGTCATGGCGGGATCTAGGTGTGAAGCGGAGTACATAGTTGCTTCGGAAGCAACGCATGAAGGAGTCTGAATGAAGGAGTTCATATCCGATCTGGGTGTAATACCCAGTGCATCCGGTCTAATGAAAATCTTTTGTGACAACACTGGAGCAATTGCCTTGGTGAAGGAATCCAGGTTTCACAAGAGAACCAAACACATCAAGAGGCGCTTCAACTCCATTCGTGAAAAGGTCAAGGATGGAGACATAGAAATTTGCAAAATACATACGGATCTGAATGTAGCAGACCCATTGACTAAACCTCTTCCGTGGGCAAAACATGATCAGCACCAAGACTCCATGGGTGTTAGATTCATTACTATGTAATCTAGATTATTGACTCTAGTGCAAGTGGGAGACTGATGGAAATATGCCCTAGAGGCAATAATAAAGTTGTTATTATTATATTTCCTTATTCATGGTAAAGGTTTAATATTCATGCTAGAATTCTATTGATCGGAAACTTAAATACATGTGTGGATGCATAAAAAATATTGTGTCCCTAGTAAGCCTCTACTAGACTAGCTCGTTGATCAAAAGATGGTTAAGGTTTCCTAACCATAGACATGAGTTGTCATTTGATAATAGGATCACATCATTAGGAGAATGATGTGATGGACAAGACCCATCCGTTGGCTTAGCATATGATCGTTCAGTTTATTGCTACTGCTTTCTTAATGTCAAATACATGTTCCTTCGACCATGAGATCATGCAACTCCCGGATACCGGAGGAATGCCTTGTGTGCTATCAAACATCACAACGTAAATGGGTGATCATAAATATGCTCTACAGGTATCTCCGAAGGTGTCTGTTGAGTTGGCGTGAATCGAGATTGGGATTTGTCACTCTGTGTATCAGAGAGGTATCTCTGGGCCCTCTCGGTAATACACATCATAAGAAGCTTGCAAGAAAAGTGACTAAGGAGTTAGTTACGAGATGATGTATTACGGAACGAGTAAAGAGACTTGTCGGTAATGAGATTGAACTAGGTATGGAGATACCGACGATCGAACCTCGGGTAAGTAACATACCAACATAAAAAGGGAATTGTGTATGTTGTCATAAGGTTCGACCGATAAAGATCTTCATAGAATATGTAGGAACCAATATGGGCATCCAGGTCCCGGTATTGGTTATTGACCGGAGAGGTGTCTCGGTCATGTCTACATCATTCTCAAACCCGTAGGGTCCGCACGCTTAACGTCGTTGACGATATAGTATTATATGAGTTATGTGAGTTGATGAACGAATGTATTTCGGTGTCCCGGATGATATCACAAACATGATGAGGAGATCTAGAATGGTCCAGAGGTAAATATTGATATATAGGATGATAGTATTTGGTCACTGAAAGGTTTCGGAAAGAACTAGGTATTTATCGAAGTGCCGAAAGGGGTTCTGGGAGGCCACCGGTAAGTGGTGGGCCTTATGGGCCAAAGGGGGGAGCACACCAGGCCACAAGGGGGCTGACGCGCCCCTCCACTCCCTGCCCACGCACCAAGGAGGGAGGGAGGGAAGGAAGAGGGGGCGCATTAAGGCAGCCAACCCCCTTTCCTTCCCCCCATGTTCAAATATGGAAGGGGGGCGGCTAGGCAGGCCTCTAGGGTAGCCGTCAGCCACTTGGGGCGCCCTAGGGTTGCCTCCTCTCCCCCTCCACCTATATATATGTGGAGGGAGAGGGGCAACATAGACCACGACCCCCCAGTCGTGTGTGGCACCACTCTCCCTCTAGTTAATCCTCGGTCATAATTTCGTAGTGCTCGGCGAAGCCCTGCGGAGATAGTTGCATCACCACCATCAGCACACCGTTGTGCCTCTGGAACTTGATGTCGCTTGAAGCTACGTCGGTATTTCCCCAAAGAGGACGGGATGATGCAGCACAACGGCGGTAGGTCTTTCCCTCAGATATGAAACCAAGGTTATCGAACTAGTAGGAGAACCAAGCAACACAACGTAAACAACACCTGCACACAGATAACAAATCCTCGCAACCCAACGTGTTAAAGGGGTTATCAATCCCTTTCGGGGTACGACGCCTCAAGATAGGCAAACGGACGTGAGATAAATTTGTAGTAGATTGATAGATTGGATGCCAAATAAAATAAATAAGGAAAAATTGTAGCAAGGTATTTTTGGGTTTTTGGATTAATAGATATGAAAATAAAAACAAGAGAAAAGTAGATCACAAAGGCAAATATAAGAGAAAGAAGACCCGAGGGCTGTAGGTTTCACTAGTGGTTTCTCTCGAGAAAAATAGCAAACGGTGGGTAAACAATTTACTGTTGGGCAATTGATAGAACCTCAAATAATTATGACGATATCCAGGCAATGATCATTATATAGGCATCACGTCCAAGATTAGTAGACCGACTCCTGACTGCATCTACTACTATTACTCCACACATCGACCACTATCCAGCATGCATCTAGTGTATTAAGTGCATGGAGAAACTGAGTAATGCAATAAGAATGATGACATGATGTAGACAAGATCTATCTATGTAGAGATAGACCCCATCGTTTTATCCTTAGTAGCAACGATACATATGTGTCGTTTCCCTTGCTGTCACTGGGATCAAGCACCGTAAGATCGAACCCACTACAAAGCACCTCTTCCCATTGCAAGATAAATAGATCAAGTTGGCCAAACAAAACTCAAATATCGTAGAAGAAATACGAGGCTATAAGCAATCATGCATATAAGAGATCAAAGAAACTCAAATAACTTTCATGGTTATAAAAAGATAGATATGATCATAAACTCAAAGTTCACCGATCCCAACAAACACACCGCAAAAGAGTTATATCATATGGATCTCCAAGAGACCATTGTATTGAGAATCAAGAGAGAGAGATGAAGCCATCCAGCTACTAACTACGGACCCGAAGGTCTACAAAGAACTACTCACGCATCATCGGAGAGGCACCAATGGAGGTGGTGAACCCCATCCGAGATGGTGTCTAGATTGGATCTGGTGGTTCTGGACTCTGCGGTGGCTGGATGAATATTTCGTCGACTCCCCTAGGGTTCTGGAATTTTGGAGGTATTTATAGAGCAAAGAGGCGGTCTGGGGGGCACCTGAGGTGGGCACAACCCACCGGGCTCGCCTGGGCCTCCTGGCGCTCCCTGGTGGGTTGTGCCCCCCTCGGGGCACCCCAGGTGCAGCCAGGGCCCGTTGTGTTCCTTTTGGCCCATAAAAATTCTCCGTAAAGTTCCGTGGCATTTGGACTCCGTCTGATATTGATTTTCTGCGATGTAAAAACACGGAAAAAACAGGAACTGGCACTTGGCACTATGTCAATAGGTTAGTACAAAAAATGATATAAAATGACTATAAAATGATTATAAAGCATCCAAGATTGATAATATAACAACATGAAACAATCAAAAATTATAGATACATTCGAGACGTATCAGAACTCATCTACTACTTCGCCTGTCTTGCTGGATCAAGAAGGCGAGGATGTCATCGAGCTAAACGTGTGCTGAACGCGGAGGTGCCATATGTTTGATACTTGATCGGGCGGATCGTGAAGGTGTACGACTACATCAACACGTTGATAAATGCTTTCGCTCAACGGTCTACGAGTGTACATAGACACACTTTCCCCTCTCGTAGCCATGAATCTCCATGGATAGATCTTGCGTGTGCGTAGAATTTTTTTGTTTTCCATAGTGACAAGTGGCAGTAAATTTCAACATATAATATAAATGTTTCCTTACCAAATTCCACTCATCAAAGGCGCTTCACTCCCTGGCAACGATGCCAGAAAAGAGTCTTGATGACCCACAAGTGTAGGGGATCTATGGTAGTCCTTTTGATAAGTAAGAGTGTCGAACGCAACGAGGAGCAGAAGGAAATGACAAGCAGTTTTCAGTAAGGTATTCTCTGCAAGCACTGAAATTATCGGTAACAGATAGTTTGGTGGCAAGGTAATTCGTAACGAGTAACAAGTGTAATAAAGGTGCAGCAAGATGGCCCAATCCTTTTTATGGCAAAGGACAAGCCTGGACAAACTCTTATATAAAGCAAAGCACTCCCGAGGGCACATGAGAATTATCGTCAAGTTAGTTTTCATCATGCTCATATGATTCGCATTCGCTACTTTGATAATTTGATATGTGGGTGGACCGGCGCTTAGGTGTTGCCCTTACTTGGACAAGCCTCCAACTTATGATTAACCCCTCTCGCAAGCATCGGCAACTACGAAAGAAGAATTGAGATAAATCTAACCATATCATGAAACATATGGATCCAAATCAGCCCCTTACGAAGCAACGCATAAACTAGGGTTTAAACTTCTATCACTCTAGCAACCCATCATCTACTTGCTACTTCTCAATGCCTTCCCCTAGGCCCAAATCACGTTGAAGTGTCATGTAGTCGATGTTCACATAACATCACTAGAGAAAAGACAACATACATCTCATAAAAATATCGAACGAATACCAAATTCACATGATTACTTATAACAAGACTTCTGCCATGTCCTCGGGAACAAAAGTAAGTACTCACAAAGCATGTTCATGTTCATGATCAGAGGGGTAATAAATATCATCAAGGATCTGAACATATGATCTTCCACCAAATAAACCAACTAGCATCAACTACGATGAGTGATCAACACTACTAGCAACCCACAGGTACCAATCTGAGATTTCGAGGCAAAGATTGAATAAAAGAGATGAACTAGGGTTTGAGAGGAGATGTTGCTGGTGAAGGTGTTGATGAAGATTGGTCCTCCTACGATGAGAGGATCGTTGGTGATGACGATGGCTTCGATTTCCCCCTCCTGGAGGAAAGTTTTTTTTGGCAAAATCGCTCTGCCGGAGCCCTAGATTGCTTTTGCCCAGGTTCCACCTCGAGACGGTGGCGCTTCATCCCGAAAGCCTTCTTCATATTTTTTCTAGGTCAAAACCTCTCATATAGCAGAAGATGGGCACCCGAGGCTAGCCAGGGGCCCCACAAGCTTAGGGGCGCGCCCTGGGGGTAGGCCGCGCCCCCCAGGCTTTGTGGCCACCTGGTGGGTCCCCTTCTGGTCTTTCTTCGTCCAATATTTTTATACATTTCAAAATAATTCTTTGTAAAGTTTCAGGACATTTGGAGTTGTGAAGAATATGTATCTCGGATTTTCTCCTTTCTGGTCCAAAATTCCAGTTGCCGACATTCTCCCTCTTCATGTAAATCTTGTAAAATAAGAGAGAAAAGACATAAGAATTGTATCATAAAGTGTAATAACAACCCGTAATGTAATAAATATCAACATAAAAACATGATGCAAAATGGACGTATCAAGGACATGGACGCTCATGCCGCGGCCCCACGACACCAACATTGTCATCTGCAAGTGGCTCTTCAGGCACAAGCTCAAGTCGGACGGTAGCCTGGATCGCTACAAGGCGCGCTGGGTTGTCTGCGGGTTCTTGCAACGGCCTGGAGTGGATTTTGATGAGATGTTCTCACCAGTGGTGAAGGCGGCTACTATCTGCCGTCACCGCCACGCTTGACTAGCCAGTGCACCAAATGGACGTGAACAATGCGTTCCTCCATGGTTAGCTCACCGAGCGCGTGTACTGCCAGCAACCAGCGGGGTTCGTCGACAAGCTTCACCTGGATCATGTCTGCCTCCTCGATAAGTCACTATACGGGATCAAGCATACCCACACGTCTGGTTCGCGCGGTTCACTGCCTACCTCCGTACCATCGGCTTCATGGCGGCCCGCTCTGATCCGTCGTTGTTCATGCCCCACGGCGACACCAGGGCAGCATAACTGCTTATGTATGTGGACGACATCATCCTCACTCCTCACAGCTCCGTCGATGGCCCTCATCCAGCAGCTCCAACGACGCATGTTCGCTGAGTTCCTGATGAAGGATCTCGGCCCGCTCCACTACTTCCTCGGCATCAGTGTGAAGCAGAGCCATGCCAACTTCTTCTTCTCTCGACAGAAGTATGCTGACGAGCTGTTGGATCGTGCCAACATGGCGGCCTGCAAGCGAGTGTCCACACCGATGGATGCGCGCTCCAAGTTGTCTACCACTGCGGGTGCGCCCATCCGCGACGCCTCGGAGTACAAGAGCCTGGCGGGCGCGCTCCAGTACATCACTCTCACGCGCCCGACCTCGCCTACGCGGTCTAGCAAGCATGTCTATGCATGAATGACCCGCACGAGCAGCACCTGTCGCTCGTCAAGAGGATTTTGCGCTATCTGCGCGGCACCTCGATGGAGACCGTGCATCTCACTCGACTAGGCTAGGTTGGTGCATGCTCTCGTGGTGGCCTTTTTTGCATCACTTCGGATGACACATATTAGTTTTGAAGTATTAAATGACACAACAGTTAGAAGATCTGTCATCAAGATGGTGTTTAGAACATTGTTATATGTATAGGATGAAAATCCGAGATATTACCTTTATTGGTTGGAACCTATAGCGATAACCATCATCATTATATTGTTGAAGGCGTCGTCTTCGTGCCGCTTTTTGTTGCGGCATTTTTTTTGATTCAACAACAAGGATGCAATCCTTGTGTTTAGCCGTCACATGTTGGAATTGGTGGCGTCGATGCGAATGTGTTATCCCTTTTTATAAAACCTTGTTGCGGAAGAACGGTGATCATTGTGTAAATGTTTAGATCACGTTTTGTCATAATTCTGTTGTGTATCCATTATAATTCGCTTTGGCCTTATTGCGATGTATCAACTTAAAAAAAATTGATTGCTTGCATCCAAATATGTGAAGGCCATAAGGTTTTGAAAAAAGTTATAGGTTTTCCCAAACTCTTTTGGGACCCGTTCCAACTTTTATTCTTGCTCGCTGTTCATTCACATAGTAACATTGCATCCACCTATAGGAAAAAACGAGTATAATTGCTAAGAAAGAATTTTGTTGCTCGAAAAAATAGTTTAGCTTACTATATCCCATAACTAAATTCGAAAAGGAAAACAAAAAGAAAAAAGAAACACGGATCCCTTACTTATACCATGCGGTGCTGCATCCAGCTTCGCGTGGACCCATACTCCTCCTACTGTCCTACTCACCGTTGCTTCCTCCTTCCACGTGAGGCCGCCTCACCGCCCCCTCGACATCGCCTTACATGCACACGCGCTCCCCGGTGGCCGGTAGCATGACGCTTTCTCGCTTCTCCCTCCCGCTTTAAGCCATGACTCTTGTTTCATCTGGAGGATTAAACACCCGCTGTCTCTTTCCCCTGTCTCTTTCCCTCCTCGCCCGCAGCTCCACCCCTCCTTTCTCCTTTTGTTTTCTTCTGCACCACTCCTTTCTTCTTCGCTTTCCGCCGCGGCATCGACTCGAGAGCAGAGGCAGATCTACAAGGCGAACATGATAGGCGTGAGCCACCCTAACATTTTAGACTGGCCTACACATGCCATTTTTTTAGAACTAAAAAATGGCATGTATAGACTGATCTATACTGATGAAAAAAGTATAGACCGGTCTATACATACCATAGGAAATTACATCAGGACCAGATAAAAGAAAGAGCCCAACAAACAATGGCATACTCGTCCCGACCCATCTCAGCTGGCTAGCCCAACAAACAACGCCGCAGGGACACTGGGACAGACGCACCACCGAGCTCCTGCTCGCACCCGACCTCGCCGGCTCGCCGCCTGCCTCGCCGGCCTGCCTCGCCGGCCTGCCTCGCAGGACGCCGACGCCCGTCGCCGTCTGCGTCGCCGTCGCTATACGCCTAGGGGCCGCCCCTGCCCGCCCGGCGCTCGGCTCTGCCGCGCTCCCCTGGCGCCGCTGCAAGCCGGCGCCTGCCGCCCAGTCCGCTCTCTGCCGACCCCGGCACTCGGCCGGAAGCAAGCCAGCAATCCTGCCCGGCGGCCAGCGTTTAGCCCGATCTGAGGACTTGAGGTAAGTTGTCCACTGTGGCACTGCTCATTCCCCAATTTCTGATTTAGGGTTTGCTCTTTGCTGTCTATTGCATCAATCAGTTGGAAGAGTCAAGTCTACTGCGTTAACAAAACAACCAGACTTGCTACTCAGTACATGAGCACACAGTCCTGTGAACGCATACACATTAATTTTTCTACCCAGTACATGAACACCTGATCAGTGACATAATAATGATTTGTCTGATTGTTTGCCACTCTAACAAGTTACTGTAACAAATTAACAATGCCATATCGTCTTCTTTGAACTTCTCAAGGTATGTAGTATGTAGGTTTCTCTTATGCAAAATTGAGAATTTTAGTACGTCTGTAAGACCATATTGATCTATTTCTATGTGCTATTGGTAAATTAATTAGAATGTTGGCATGCCATATTTGTTGTCAATTTTTTTAGGTGGACCACCTTGTTTTAAAATCCTAGATCCGCCACTGCTCTGGAGTCGCTGTCGACATGAAGCCCTCGCCGCACTTCCCGGAGATCGGGAAGAAGTCCAAAGGTACTCCCCGTTCTCCAAGTCATGGTTCCACTGTCTCCCTTCCACTCCCTGATTGTTCCGTGCCGTTTTTTTCGAGCGATTTCTTTCTCCTCTGCGAGTGGCTAAAAACCAAGCTTCGTTTGGCGTGCAGATTTGATCCCCAAGGACCACAGTTTCAACATTGCGGCCTACATCTCATCTGGAGCGGTTCGTTCCCTACCTTCTCTTTGTTCTGATTTTGAGATTTCGGTGTTGCTGTTTGCGCGGTTAGGCTGGAGCTAGGGTTCCGGGCTCGAATGGATGAACAGTCATGAGGTCTCATCCTCTTGCCGGAAGCTACTTGGATCAATCGTTTTGTTGCTTGCGATGGTGCTGTTTGTAGGTATTGATGTTGATAACGGGAATGGGGGTTTACCTGATCGAGTTATTTTGCTTGTGTTAGTAGTACTGTACGGATTAGCATGACCAATGGCGTGGAGTACTGTGGTTCTATAGCTTCCCATATATATACTTCATTGAGTGGTTGTTTCATGTCCTCAGAGCTGCTGGGCTATCAGATGTAGCATGAAATCTAGGAACAGGCGTTGGTCTTTTGGTGGAAATAACGCGAAATTAGTAGTTCCCACATATGGTTTTTACGTCTATGGCAATGCAACATAGATGTCATTCCTAATTTGGTACCTTTGGGGTTTTTGAGGTTTGGCTCCTTGGATAGTTAACCACAAGACTCTTTGGTAGTTGATACTGTTTATTCCTTATGTTGACTGGCACCTATCTTCGTATATCGAACAATATGCTTTTCTAGATTGATATGTTTTGTACTCCTCTCTAATAGGATGTCATTGCTGCTGCCCTGCGAAAGCATGTCGAGGAGGAAGCTCGAGATCTCAGCGGTGAAGCTTTTCTTAGGTTTATGGATCAGCTCTATGAGCAGATATCTAGTTTATTGCAAAGTAACGATGTTTCTGAAAATTTGCTGGCTCTCCGTGCTATCGATGCATTGATTGATATGCCCTTCGGAGAAGGTGCTTCAAAGGTCTCCAAGTTCGCCAGTTTCTTGAGAAATGTGTTTGAAGTAAAGCGTGACCCTGAAATCCTAGTTCCAGCGAGTACTGTGCTTGGTCATTTAGCAAAAGCTGGGGGAGCAATGACTGCAGATGAAGTTGAGCGACAGGTATGTTATAGTTGGTTCTGATTTTCTTGAATATATGTCTTTCAATCTGCTAACAAGCAGTTTTTTTACAGATTAAAACTGCTTTAGGGTGGCTTGAGGGGGACCGAGTAGAGTATCGTCGGTTTGCAGCTGTTCTTATTCTCAAAGTAAGTTGTAACTTGTCAGCTTCCATAATCTATAGTTATTACAAGTTTTAATCAAGGTCATGATGGTAGACAAATTCTACGCAAAATTTCATTACGCTAAACTTGATAATGAGTTGTATTTTCTAATGTTAAGCACTACAGTGAATATGAGTGAGCTTATGATTTGTCTAAAATGTGTCCTTTTCGTATATATTTGTAGGAGATGGCTGAGAATGCTTCCACAACTTTCAATGTTCATGTTCCTGAATTTGTTGATGCTATATGGGTAGCACTGAGAGACCCCAAACAGGCTGTGCGTGAACGAGCAGTGGAAGCCTTGCGTGCCTGTCTTCATGTTATAGAAAAGCGGGAGACACGGTGGCGTGTACAGTGGTAAGCATACTTTTATCCTCACCTCTATTGCTGTATTGTATGAGATCAGCACTTGAAATAGCTTACTGTAAACTGTCTGGTGGTTAAGAGGATTGTTATGGTGTCAATGCTTCGTCTATTAAGCTCTTATTTGCACCAAATACTGGGACCCATGTTTATTTACTTGAAGGGGAGCCTTGGCGCAGTGGTAAAGCTGTTGCCTTGTGACCATGAGGTCACGGGTTCGAGTCCTGGAAACAGCCTCTTACAGAAATGTAGGGAAAGGCTGCGTACTATAGACCCAAAGTGTTTGGACCCTTCCCTGGACCCTGCGCAAGCGGGAGATACGTGCACCAGGCTGCCCTTTTTTTAGTGATCACTCATCCACTCCACTAAGTTTAGGAATAACTCCTTGGCCAAAATTGCAAATTGAAACTGATATCAAGCCTTTGGTAACTTCTTACATTCAATTCCATCCATGCTCCCCACTAACTACTCTTATGACTAGCTAGCATTTGTAGCCTCAACTGGATCACCTAAGAGTTAAGACTGCCATTTTCTTACTCTGTTAGTCAGAATTTGACGAATTCACTTGTTAAGCATCTTGTTGATGGTTGATGTATCCCATCTTCTAAGGATTAAACATATGTTGCATGATTGCATGGGGTTCAATCTACCATTGGGTCTAAAGAAGTTATATATTGCATTTGGTTGTAAGATTACACATTGTGTCCCTCAGCAACTATTTATGCTAGTTTGTTAGGAACAATGTCCAAAGCACATCGCGGTCGTTTATTTGTTGCAAAGCACTGACCATATACTTCTGGGATACCATTTTGCAATGTGATTAATCTGCATGTTGGTCATTGGTCTCTTCAGCCAACAATTCAACTTCTCTGATTAGTGATGAGCTGAGCCTTTCTCTTAGTATTGCAGCAAACCCAACTCTGATTTGCAGTTTGTGTACCACACTACCACTGATTTCAGTGTGTGTAACTCTGCTCTCTGTAGTTTTTGTAGAAAACAGTAGCCAGACTAGTCAGAACTAAGTGGCATGCTGCTACCTTGGTGACTTGACTCGACTATATGAGCTAAGAATATTGCCCTTTTGTCTATCTTATTTTTTTCATGATGTTATGTTACCAGGTATTACCGCATGTGTGAAGCAGCACAAGTGGGACTTGGCAAAAATGCTTCTGTTCATAGCATCCATGGCTCATTATTGGCTGTTGGAGAATTGTTGAGGTAACTTAAAGTTCATTTTGCAGTGATTTCCCCCCGGAAGTTTGTCACAATATTCATAGTGCCGCAAGTTTTTTTTCTTATGGCTGTTTGCTAGTGTACCATACTTTCCTGTATTTCTTTTACTATGGAACACATGTTTTAACTTCTGGCATTTATGATCATCAATATAGCAAAACAGCATCAACCCCTTTCTTTTTCCCTTGTGGCAACAATACACAGCTTTGCATACTCTGATTCTGTTGCATGAAATATTGCAGGAATACTGGGGAATTTATGATGTCTAGGTACAGAGAAGTGGCTGATATAGTCCTCACGTACTTGAAACACCGGGATCAGCTTGTTCGTCGTAGTATAACATCTCTTCTTCCTCGAATTGCTCACTTCCTGCGAGACAGATTTGTGACCAACTACCTTAAGGTTTTCCCCGCTGCTAAATTTCTTGAACTAAACCATTTTCTTCTCTTTTGCACCTTATATGATTCATTTCTTGTATCAATTTTTTCTTAATTTTGAAGTTATAACAGAAACACAATAGTTTGAAAACCATGCAAGCTTGACATGCGTTGTTCTCATTCCCAGATATGCATGGAACATATCTTGTTTGTTCTACGTACCCCGGATGAGCGTGCTAGTGGGTTTGTTGCTCTGGGAGAGATGGCTGGTGCTTTGGGTGCAGAACTTGTGCCCAGTTTGCCCTCAATTACCCCACTTCTGCATGAAGCAGTATGCTTCATAACCCTTTTGTACTTTGGTGTTTACTTGAACTTTGTCCTGCTTAATGGCGCGTTTCTGTTCGCAGATTGCTCCTCGCAGAGGACGTCCATCTCTTGAGGCTATTACTTGTGTTGGAAGCTTTTCAAAAGCCATGGGTCTTGCAATGGAACGCCATATTCGTGGTGGGCTGCTAGATGCCATGTTTTCTGCCGGTCTTTCTGATAAACTTGTAGATGCACTTGAGTCTATAAGTACCAGGTATTGTTTCTTGGTTTGAATTCTCTTGCTTTATTCTGTCCTTGGCATGAAAACATTACCTCCCCATTTCCTACAGCATCCCGTCTCTACTGCCAACTATTCAAGAGCGTTTATTGGATTGTATAGCTCAAGCACTTCCAAAGTCATCTACGAGGTCCGGTTCTACTGTTAATCGAGCAACCAGATCCAACAGTTTGCAGCACTTTGTGGATTCTAGTGGTCCAGTGCTTGTCCAACTTGCTCTGCGTACCCTGGCAAACTTTAACTTTAAGGTTCGAAATGCTCCACTGAGCTGTGTGATTGTCATCATCTTCGGGCTTTAAATTATGTACTGGTTTCAGGGTCATGAGCTCCTGGAATTGGCAAGAGAGAGTGTCATCCTTTATCTGGAAGATGAGGATAGCAGTACCCGAAAAGCTGCTGCGATATGCTGTTGCAGATTAGTTGCACACTCTCTTTCTGCTTCGTCTACTTCACAGTTCAGTTCAAATAGGTCAAATCGTATGGGAGGAGCTAAGCGCCGTCGTCTTGTAGAAGAGGTTTGTCTTCAACTTCATCATGTGTTCATTAATTATCTGACATGCATACTGAAGCTATCCTGTTTGATGCTTATTATTAGTACTTACTAGACATGCCTGCTATAACATGTATTTTTGGGGAGAGCTGAGATAAATGCTTTGAAACGAGTTACTAATAACTGCATGTGCAATTGTTTCATTACAGAAGCCATAGTCACAGATAAAATCCAAAATCTCAGTTTCTATGCAAGCATGTTCTGAAGCATGCCCTTCTTGATCAGACTTAGTTATTCAATATAACATTCAAGCATGTCGTGAACCATATCTTTCTTGATTGGATTTTTATTGAAAATTCGTTACACGATACTGCTTCAGCTTGCCACATTAAATACCATATCTAAACTTCGGTACTGCCTACACCACCCTTTGTTTTACTACTTCTGGTAACATCATACATGACTTCTTGCATTTGGGGTGAAGCTAATAATTTGTTGAACCATCATGCAAAATTCTGCAATTGGCATAATATTTTTTTTACTCTGAACTATTAGCTGAAAAAACTGAAGCAACAATTTTTTAACACAGGTAAGCTGAAATTAACCATAGTTCATTAATGAATTTCTTGATTTTGTATTTTCCAGTTTGAAAACATAAGTTGACCTGGTAATAGCGTTCTAAAGAACCATATAAAAGATTCAAGCCTTCGGCGACCATATATCTATGTTGCTTTGAAGTAACTTATTATTTTGCTCTACAACACATGAGCACCTGTGCCTTAGCCCTCTTAAGAAAAAACATGTCAACAACTATTGTGTGCTTACTGTGGAACCTCATCATAGCCTTGGCCAGCTCTCTCCCATAGTCCCATAGTCCCACCACACATGTCTCTTATCTTTGTGAAATGGCTATTTCTAAGTAAAAAGCGGACTTATATTGTGAAATGGAGGAATTGCATTCTCATAAAAAAACCATTGGTACCCTCAACACAAATTTCACACCTGGACATAGTACTGGCATTAACTGGCTACTCCATACACTAATTAGCCTTATGGTGTAGATAACATATTAGAGACAATTGACTAGTATCAATTGGTACATGTTTTAGTTTGAAACGTAACTTGCATGGTAATGTAGAATGCGGGAAACTGAGTTAACGTCTCATAAGATATGACATGGTAGACGGCTCCTACCATCTTTCATTGCACTGAATATGTTAATTTATGCATGCATGTCTGCATACAATTTACAATTTAATCATGAATGATGATTTTTACACTGAATGAGTAAAGTTTCTCATGTGGAACTGTAGTATTTATAAACATTGACATGAAGCAAACCATGTATGAGAAGAGGATAGGCGTGAAAGGGTAGAGGAAGTAGTTCGCATCATATATGGCACAGTGGGGAACTAGGATATTTATACCTGTTAACATATTTCATGATTGTTTAAGTTGCCCCACACATGTTATGGGTGCGACGATATGCATTTCCACAAAACAAGGTTGGGCAGACAACATGATACATCAGGTAACAATACATGAGGATCAGAAGAGCAGCAAACTCGGTACTACGATGGCATCAGAACATTGAGAGCCTCTACTCGCCATTGCCCATAGCAAATCACTATGTACCTAGTAACTGCATTACTGTCTTTATTAACAAATCATCAGATGTACTCTATGTTTTTAAAGCGTCCCTAAGGCGACGCCTAGGCGTCGAAGCGCTCCCCCTCTGCTTTGGAAAATCTACCGCTTTGGGCACCCCCCCCCCCTCCCTAAGGCGGTAAGGCGTCGCCTTAAAAACATAGGATGTACTTAGTTACTGCCTTACTAGACAACATCAAGTGAGCAGATTAGGAATCACTAAATGTAAATGGAGCAGAAGATTGAAACTGGCCTAACTGGAGGAGGTGGTGGGTTCGTAGAGTGGAGTTCAGAGGCTGCATCGACTAGGAAGAATGGGAGGGAGGAGGTGGCACAATGGCTGTTGGAGACGGTGGTGTTGAGTGAGTGCGTTGGGTGGAGGCAAGGGTTAGTTTGTTGGGTTAATACAGAATGATTTTGCCTACACACAGAAAGGACCTGCAATCAGGAGCTTGTCTATTGACTGACCAGCTGTGTGATAGTCACTCATGCTTAAGCCATCGATCCCTGTCGGTTACACATTATTTTTAGATTTGGACTTGGTTCATGGGGGTTGCACACTTTATATTGTGTCATAGGCACTATAGTGATAATTCCTCTGATGCATTTTGGTTGACATAGTATTGATCATGTCATTCTTGTTATATCCCTCTGCAGATAGTGGAAAAACTTCTTATTGCTGCAGTTGCTGATGCTGATGTTGGTGTTAGGAGTTCAGTCTTCAGGGCTCTGTGCCGCAATCCGACTTTTGATGATTTCTTGGCCCAAGCTGACATCCTGACTTCAATTTTTGTTGCCTTAAATGACGAGGTACACTGTATGGCGTGTTTATCAGTTACCATATAGAGTAGGCTATTAGACACTTATAGATATGTTACCAGGTGCTTTTGGCACATTTGTTTAGTTTGTTCTTATTTTTTCTTCTTTTATGAAAGTATTTTTTGGAGCAGGGGCATTGTGAAAGTAGTGTTTAAATACCACATCTTTGCAAGCAAAAAAGAATAGTCCTTGGTTATTATATCCATGCTGAGAAATATCTACATTAGGATCCGGATATTTTGCTGTTCTCTTTGCACTATTCCAGTTCACGTTCCCTTCATATATCTGTTAGTAGCAAGTAATTTCTAAACATTATATGACCCTTGCTATTGCTGACAATTTTTTTCCTTGCTCCATGCTTTAGGAGTACGGCGTAAGAGAATTGGCAATTTTAGTTGCAGGCAGATTGTCTGAAAAAAACCCTGCATATGTACTGCCTGCCCTTCGTCGCTATCTTATACAGTTGCTCACTTATCTTGATCAAAGGTTTGTAGCATCTAAAATTGTTGTGCTAATAATGATCAGTGCTGGTTTCAATTCATATTGTGTTACTACAGGCTCATGCTTCTAAATATCTTTATGCTGTCTGCAGTATGGATAGCAAGTGTAGAGAGGAAAGTGCTAGATTGTTGGGCTGCTTAATTAGGAGCTGTCCACGGCTAATACTTCCTTATGTTGCTCCAATTCACAAGGTTAGTAAGACATGAGATCATTTACACTGTTTCTTGTGCTAGCCTTCCTACTTCCATGTTTTCTATCAGGCGCTGGTGGCTAGACTTTGTGAAGGAACAGGACCAATGGCCAATATTGTGCTTGCTGCGGGAGTGCTTGCCACTGTCGGGGAACTGGCCAAAGTGGTGTGTCTTTCTCTATCATGTGATGTTTGGTTCATTTTAGCCCCTCTACTTTTACATAAGTTCAAATTGGTCCAATCTTGTCGTGTAACAATGGGTCCAACCAGGACTTCTGACTTGTGATGATTTGTGTTTTGCGTGATAGGGTGGTTTTGCAATGAGGCAATATCTTCCTGAGCTAATGCCTCTGGTTGTGGATGCTCTTTTGGATGGAGGTTCTGTGAGCAAAAGGGAAGTCGCAGTAGCAACCCTTGGACAAGTTATTCAAAGCACAGGGTACATGCCTTTTTTTGTCTTCTCGCATTTGTGTGCATATTGAGTTGCATGTCTCAAATTCACAACATGACATCAATTCTGTATCACAAGATTTTCGCTGTTAAAATTTTCTGCCTGTCCGTTAAAGTTTGTTATTGCTTGTTCTTATTGGTGTTAGCATATTTAGCGTTGTTTCCTACTCCAAACTTGAGGTTTGAAATAGTAATTGTGACCTTAGTTTTAGAGAAAAAGAAAATGTGAGTATTCACAGTATTTTGTTAGCAATATAGTATCCTATGTTTTTAAAGCGTCCCTAAGGCGACGCCTAGGCGACGCCTAGGCATCGAAGCGCTCCCCCTCCGCTTTGGAAAATCGACCGCTTTGGGCGCCTAGGCGTCCAAAGCGCCCGCCTAGGCGTCGCCTAGGCGCCAAAGCGCCCCCCTCCCTAAGGCGGTAAGGCGTCGCCTTAAAAACATAGTAGTATACTTCCTCCATTTCGGTGCATAAGGCATGCACATAGTTCTAGGTCATCAATTTAACTAGCTAAATATGTATTATATGTAATAAAATATATATATTTAGAAACTGCATTCACATATGAATCCAGTGATATGCTTTTGATGACATATAACACAATTTTAGTTAGTCAAATCGATGACCTAGAACTATGCACTTGCCCTATGCACTGAGACGGAGGGAGTACAATTCATGGGCCTCTGCAGCGACAGACCATGAGAAATGCGGAACCGCCTCTTAGTTCTGCCCCTTTCAGCCTTGCCTAACTGTATAAAAAATTAAGCATCCAGTGGACCACCGATGATGACCTTGGTCAAATAGATGCGACGAGGCTGAACTGTTTTTTAGCAGCATTTCACCATATCTAACAGTAGAACTCGAAGTTTTTTTTTTAGCATGTTCCCCTGATACCGAGCTTGAGCTTGTTGTCCTTTAGATTCAAGGAGGAGCTCTAGGCTCCTCTTGGTAGCTGGATTGACTCTTTATATTAACCTCCTGGCTTGTATATAAACTGCTCTCTGTTTTTAACTCTTTGTAAATATCTCGGTATATACCCCCCTCTCTCTTGTAAATATATACTATCGGGGCCTTCCCTATAGTTTTTTTGTAAAGAAAGAAGGCATATGCCAATCCTAGGTTTGATGGGCCCATGAGCCAAGCCGTCCTATAAACATTACATTCGTAACACTCGGTAGTTATAGAATCATTGTGAGCCCCCCTTAAAAACTTCACTTTCTTGGGTGGTATCTTACCCTTTGTGTTTGGTACAACTACCTGCTCCGCTTCCTGCCTTGCGGGCACACATGGCTCTCAAGTCTTGACCCTTGATGATAGTTTGCTAATATGTAAAAATAAAAACTCACCAACAGGGCATGTCCCTTTTTAAATTAAGAAGAAACAATGAAGGCACATACCCTGCGGAGCAGAGGGCTCGCACGCTGGTGGTGGTCTTCACACACACCCAGGTGCGAGGCGCTAGCCAACTGGTGGACGCCCAGTTACTAATGTGGAAGATAGCTGTGTTATAACGTCCAAGTACTTGTTTTCATATATGTTGTAGAGTAATTAATTTCACTATGTATGTATTGCCATGGCTTGGTCATCGCTTATATTTTCTGATTTTTCATGGATGGTCATCAGCTATGTTATTGCTCCCTATAACGAATATCCTCCGTTGCTTGGCTTACTCTTGAAGTTGCTGAATGGTGAATTGGAATGGTCGACTAGATTGGAAGTTCTGAAGGTATTTATTTGGCTGATGCGTTGCTGTTTCATGAAAAACAATTATAGTGCCCTTGTGTTATAAGGTGATATATTTTACAGGTTTTAGGGATTATGGGTGCATTGGACCCTCATGCACATAAGCGTAATCAACATAATTTACCTGGTCAACATAATTTACCTGGTCAACATAGAGAGGTTCTACGTCCAACAGTTGAGACTGCACAACATATCGTTTCCATGGAAGAGACACCAACTGATTTCTGGCCATCTTTTTCGGCGTCTGAGGACTACTATTCAACGGTATGATTTTGTGTTACCTATGTTGGTTTGGTTTCATGCCTGGGAGGTCGACCATGGAAGCCATTTTCTTGGTACGACAACTTATGGAGAGATATAGGGAGCATAAGAAGGACTTGCATATGGTGTTCATTGACTTGGAGAAGGCCTATGATAAGATACCACGGAATGTCATGTGGTGGGCCTTCGAGAAACACAAAGTCCCAGCAAAGTACATTACCCTCATCAAGGACATGTACAATAATGTTGTGACAAGTGTTCGAACAAGTGATGTCGACACCGATGACTTCCCGATTAAGATAGGACTGCATCAGGGGTCAGCTTTGAGCCCTTATCTTTTTGCATTGGTGATGGATGAGGTCACAAGGGGTATACAAGGAGATATCCCATGGTGTATGCTCTTTGCGGATGATGTGGTGCTAGTTGACGATAGTCGGACGGGGGTAAATAGGAAGTTAGAGTTATGGAGACAAACCTTGGAATCGAAAGGGTTTAGGCTTAGTAGAACTAAAACCGAGTACATGATGTGCGGTTTCAGTACTACTAGCTGTGAGGAGGAGGAGGTTAGCCTTGATGGCCAGGTGGTACCTCGGAAGGACACCTTTCGGTATTTGGGGTCAATGTTGCAGGAGGATGGGGGTATTGATGAAGATGTGAACCATCGAATCAAAGCCGGATGGATGAAGTGGCGCCAAGCTTCTGGCATTCTCTGTGACAAGAGAGTGCCACAAAAGCTAAAAGGCAAGTTCTACAGGACGGCGGTTCGACCCGCAATGTTGTATGGCGCGGAGTGTTGGCCGATTAAAAGGCGACATGTTCAACAGTTAGGTGTGGCGGAGATGCGTATGTTGAGATGGATGTGTGGCCACACGAGGAAGGATCGAGTCCGGAATGATGATATACGAGATAGAGTTGGGGTAGCACCAATTGAGGAGAAGCTTGTCCAACATCGTTTGAGATGGTTTGGGCATATTCAGCGCAGGCCTCCAGAAGCTCCAGTGCATAGCGGACGGCTAAAGCGTGCGGAGAATGTCAAGAGAGGGCGGGGTCGACCGATTTTGACATGGGAGGAGTCCGTTAAGAGAGACCTGAAGGATTGGAGTATCGACAAAGAGCTAGCTATGGACAGGGGTGCGTGGAAGCTTGCTATCCATGTGCCAGAGCCATGAGTTGGTTGCGAGATCTTATGGGTTTCACCTCTAGCCTACCCCAACTTGTTTGGGACTAAAGGCTTTGTTGTTGTTGTTGTTGTTGTTATGTTGGAAACAGGAAGGACCCTTGTGTTAGTCCCTTTAACCGTAATTCTCAATTGCCAGGTTGCAATTAGTTCTCTCATGCGAATTCTCCGAGATCCTTCCCTTGCAAGTTATCATCAAATGGTTGTCGGCTCTCTTATCTTCGTTTTTAAGGTAATATTTCTATTTTGAATAATTTGTCCTTTAGACTATGTTTCTGCATTATCACTTTAATAATTTTTTTGTGTTCTCTGTGATACATTTGGATCTAGTCAATGGGCCTTGGCTGTGTTCCCTATTTACCAAAGGTGAGACTCATTTTCTCTACTGTACTGCAACTCTGCAAGTTCTATGCATTTATAGTAGTCATGTTTCACCACAATACTGTCCAGATATGATCCACCATCTCTGGCTGACTGGAATACTCATGCATGAGACATTCTATTTCTAGCTGATACTTTGGCCATGCATGGCCTTGAGTTGTTAGCTTTCCAAGGAACCGTAACTGATTTGGGTCAACAACCTGTTTGTTGCATCAACTGAAGTCCTTCCACAACCAAATCATGAATTATGTGATTTGGGGAGTTTTAACAACAATGTCAAATTTCAAGCTTAATTGCAGGATAACCTTTTTTATGTCATGAGAAAGTTGTACCTAGCAAGTTTCTTCAAACAGTATCAGTTGTTTTTCCCAAGATTTCCTGTGATCTCCATTTCTCCAGTTATCCAAATTCTTGATGGGTCCCAAGATCATTTATTGAACAGATAAAGTTTTCATCTGGTTGAGTGAATCACAACCAGAAAGCTAAACAACCTTTGTAGTTCCAAGCTTTCAATATACCCCCTTCATTCCAAAGTATTTGAAGTTCCAGATTTGTCCTAAATCAAATTCTTTTAAGTTTGACCAAGTCTCTAGAAAAAAAAATATCAACATCTACAACACCAAATTAGTTTCGTTATATTTCATGAAATAATTTTTTGTTCTATATACTCGGTGGCGCTAAACTAAGTGCCCACGCAAATCCTCTAATCATATTCTCCGGTGCTAATTACACGGCGTGCCGCTCGCGCAGTACAACCCACCACCACCTATCTGTAGCATATGAAGGTAAAACCAATAGTAAATATGGTAACGGATATAATTTTTGTTACTGCTGCAGCACGCCAAACCTCTGCCTGGCGGAACTATTCCCTAATCACGGTAAAAATGTTAGCAATGAATGGTTACGGAATTAAATTTCTTTACCAGATTCCATGCACCGCACAAGGCACAACGCGAAAGTGCCCCACGGCTCCTGCTACTAACCATGGTAAAAAAGACTGTCATGTATGGTAAAAAAAGGGCACGGCAGCCCGGTGCACATAGCTCCCACTTGCGCAGGGTCCGTGTAACGGAAATAAAATCATTACAAGGTGCCACACAGGCACACACCACTCCATGGTAACATTACCAGTCCCGTGCGTAAGCCTTATCATGCGCTCCTGTGGTAGGTAAAGTCAACTAAACCAGCAAATTCTTTGGTTTGATGGTAAAAGGTTTCTCCCAATGTTGTAATGATCTGTAGGTAGTTACGACTGATGCATAGGATAAGAAGTTGGTGGTAAACCTGATGAACACGGTAATAAACAGGTAGGATTTTCTAGTAAAAAGTGCATGTGCACGTTCATGAGCGACGGTGTAAATTGGAACTCACATGCAGTAGTTATGTGTACATGTGACTTTCCAAACTTAAGTAATATTACCATAAAATGTTAAAGATCTTACAGTAATGATGCATAGCTCTTTACGGCTAGGCCTAATACTACTAGCATATAGGTTTCCAGTTGATATATTTGTACTAGTAAACATGGCATATAATGGTAGTAAAAAATTAGAGCAGAGGTTTGTTTTCTATGTACCACAATGGTTTCATTCTATAGAGATAACCTTTTACTATCAACTAGCATCGACCTAGCAGTCGTAGCCACAAGGCTTATTACTATTGAGGTATGGCTTGATTACTATTGAAGGCTGCCAGATTACGTTCGATTAATCAAACGTGGGGTGGTTATGTGTGCATGAATCAGGAGACCCATGTTGGTTTGGGTAGAGCACGGTGGCTCGCGTGTGGCGGACCAGCGCGCAGAATAATTTACTTTGTGCTCAGGCTCACTTTAGCGGTGCTATATATATACCTATATATATGTATGATGTTATAACTATTAGCACATTTTTTCTGTAGACTTGGTCAAATGTATAGAAGTTTGTTTGACTTAGGACAAAGCTAGAACTTCAAATAATTTGGAACGGAGGGAGTATTAGGGTTAGATATAAGGCAATTGGGTTGGTACTGCTATGTTTTTGTGTGAAAAGATAGAATACATGTTAGAGTTGCACCTTTTTTTTTCTGAAATACTTCCTCTTTTGACTGGAAGGTTCTCCCTGAGCTATTCCGCGCCGTTCGTATGTGCGAGGACGGTGGTTTGAAAGAGTTCATAACCTGGAAACTCGGGACATTAATATCTATTGTTCGACAGGTAAGATGGCCCTTCTAGTGTTACCCTTTCTCTTCATTTCATTCTTCGAAGATTTTTGCTGTTGCAATTGGTATCCAGCGTATCTCATCAGATTTACTTATTTCAGCACATTCGGAAGTATTTACAAGACATACTGTCTCTTGTCTCCGAATTATGGACTTCCTCGTTCAGCCTTCCTGCACCAAAGCGGACTATACAGGGCCCACAGGGTTCTCCAGTAATAACACTTTTCCTCTGTTGTTATGTTCTGTTGCACACCTACATTTTCTAATTTCCCTAGATGAGGCATAATGGCATGCTTACATGGGAAAGAACACAAAAGGCAAACAGTAAACTGCAATTTTTTTCTTCAGTCATACAGTAGGCTTGATGCTCAATTTCAACTATCCCACTTATTTTAGGTTAGCTCTGTTGATGACTATATTCAACGGTTGGTATCATCTTTTGTCACCACATGCTTCTGTGCGCATGGCTATTTTATTCGTTACAGTGCAAACTCTGAACTGATCTTCTATAGGACAAGGTTAACTAAATAAGATCCCTGTCGCCATATATCTTACACAAGATAGCCCCACCCCAGTTTTAAAATCATAAGTCAGCTGATAACAGTGGAATTTAATATGGGTACTTCCCGACAACGCATAGTTCACTGTAGTAATATAATAGCTGCATTATTGGCAGGGTAGCAATATTGTAGTTTACTAGAAAAGAATAGTACAATGTACTACGTAATAAGCCAGCAGATAACATATAGACCTGCTAGATAATAACATAATTGTCTATTTCAATAGATACAAAAATAGAGGTGGGAGACTTGGTTGGAATCAGGCAAGAGGGGAACCCTTAGAAAATTAAGAAGTGGTAGTGTGTACACGAATGTGCTATTCGTAGCTCATCATTTGCGCCCTCTTTATAGATACAAACATATGATTACTATTTTCTTGCATGTTCATCCTTGGTTAACCACTCACTATTGCTTTGGTTAAGCATTCACCATGCCGTATAGTGAGTTCTGTGTATTTAGTGCATGTCTTGCTAACCTGCTGAAAGATTGGGTGCACCCAAACTGATTCTGTGGTTGGGTGAGTGACTATGTTTCCTGAGCGTCGTTTGTGAGAAGTCCAGTTTAAATGATATAATTTCTATGTATTCCTAATAATTATGTCATGGCAAACAGAAAATTTGTGGAGTAATAATTTTGTGATTCTGGTGTTTCATATTGTGATTTTCTTAATTTTACTGTCTTGCTTCTCCAGGTTCTTCATCTTGTTGAGCAACTATGCTTAGCATTGAATGATGAGTTCAGAGTGTATTTACTCCATATTTTGCCAAGTTGTATTCAAGTCTTGGGTGATGCTGAACGCTGCAATGATTATTGCTATGTGCCTGACATATTACACACACTTGAAGTGTTTGGCGGTTTGTATCCAACTCCTACTTTTTTTTCATGTCCCTAATTTATGTTGAAACTAGCATATGTTAACTTATGGCACCTTTTAGGAAATTTGGATGAGCACATGCACTTGGTTGCTCCAGTGCTTGTTCGTTTATTTAAAGTGGAGCTAGTTGACATCCGACGGCGTGCTATCATTACTTTGACTAAGCTTATACCTAAGGTGCAGGTCGGTTGATGTTCTAATCAAGTTTGATGTATCATATCTTTTTTGCAAAAGGTTGCTTCTGTGCTTTTGTATTGCTCATCATGCATCTTCGATATATCTTGTCCAGGTTGGTACTCATGTATCGGCGTTAGTGCATCATCTGAAGCTCGTCTTGGATGGGTAAGGTTTATGGTTACAAATAATTTAATGTATCTAGCATATTGGATTTTCCTTGTGCTTTTTAAGTTCTTGTTTTCGTAGCATATCTATTATCACAATATTATTTTTATTTCTACTTAATTTGTAACTGGTTATTTTTACTTTTATCAGTTTAATTAATACATTTTGTCTTGTGCATCTCTTTTCTTTGATTGTTATTTCCCCTTATGTGAGTAGAAACAATGATGATTTACGGAAAGAAGCTGCTGAAGCGCTCTGCTCGCTCGCACATGCTCTCGGAGAGGAATTTACAATTTTCATACCATCAATACGCAAACTTCTTGTGAAGCACCATTTGCGGGTACCCTGTTTTAATATTATGCATTGTACCTTTTGATGTCTTTTGTCTAATTTTTCATGTTTTACTTCTTACAGTACAAAAAATGGGATGAGACTGAAAATCGATTACTAAGGCGAGAACTGTTCATCTCCGATAACTTGTCAGTACAGAAGTACACACAGTGTCCACCTGATGTTATTAGTGACCCCCTTGATGATTTTGAGGGTGTTCCTTCCGAGGAAGCTGATGAAACACAGCGGCAACCAAGAAGTCATCAAGTAATATGCTTTGTGGTTCCAGCTATATTTGATAGATTTCTTCACTTGTATTCTGCTTCTTACTAATTATTGTTTTCCGTTGTTCTTTTGACAACTTTGCCTAGCTTTTAAGACATCAGAGCTCACTCTTGCCCATAAAACCTTTGACTTTTTGGAAGATTGTTATTTCACCTGGGAAGACCTTGGTTCCTTTTCAAAAGAATTAAATCTTAACGTTCTTGTTCAGTGTTTCTGAGCAGCTACTGTGTACACACCCGCTTAAGTATTCATGGTAGCCACACATATCAATATGACCACTTGCTAACCACTTAATGTGATAGTTGCTTGTCTTTGTACTAGGCTGATGTGTGTGTTTTTTGTTCTTCTATTTTCTTTCTCTGTTGTAGTCACTAGGTAGTAGATTGTTGTAATTGATGGTTTTGCTTCTGTTCGAGAAAAATGATTGACAACCTGTATTGTTCATCTGCTCTTTCATGTAGCCCTATATTTTTCTTATACTTAATTTAGACTTTTGGTTGCTGCAGGTCAACGATGTTCGGTTGAGAAGTGCTGGCGAGGCTTCTCAGAGAAGTACTAGAGAAGATTGGGCTGAATGGATGAGGCACTTTAGTATTGCACTTCTCAAAGAGTCACCATCTCCAGCTCTACGCACTTGTGCAAGGCTAGCACAGCTTCAGGTAAAGCAGTTGTTCTTTATAATGTGTTGATCATGCTGTGAATTATTTTCTGACAGAAATATTCAGCCCTCTGTTGGACGCGAGTTGTTTGCTGCGGGTTTTGCAAGTTGCTGGGCCCAAATGACCGAATCATCCCAGGAGCAACTAGTGAGAAGTCTCAAGACAGCATTCTCATCTCAAAACATACCACCAGAAATTCTTGCAACGCTGTTGAACTTGGTAAGTTTGGTCGTAGGATTTTTGTATACAAAAGTTACAATTCATTTGTCATGCTGTTTCTTTTATTAATTGTCCGCTTCTGTGAGTAGGCAGAGTTTATGGAACATGATGAGAAGCCTCTTCCAATTGATACTAGGCTCCTTGGCGCACTTGCTGAGAAGGTTAGCTGTATTGTTACTCTTTGTGTTCTTTGGCAAACTATTGAGACCTCCATGAGCATGTGTGTTTTATTGAAACTTCTGAACTATTTTTTCAGTGTCGAGCATATGCAAAAGCCCTCCATTATAAAGAAATGGAGTTTGAAGCTGTATGTTCAAAGAAGATGGGTGCAAATCCTGTTACAGTGGTTGAATCCCTTATTCATATTAACAATCAACTGCACCAGCATGAGGTTGGTCCTTGTGTCATGTGAAAGGATAAAGGAGTAATCTTTATAGTTTTTAAACCTTTTTTTAATTTCTACAGGCAGCTATTGGAATACTGACTTACTCACAGCAGCATCTAGAAGTTCAGTTAAAGGAATCCTGGTATATGCCAGTTACTACTGCACCTATGACCCCGTTGCCAAAGAATCATTTTCTCACATTTATTATGATCCTTATCTGGCATTTATAATTAGTACTTCTAAACTAATGGCTTTGAATGATAAATATGGTTGAAACTTGCTAAAATAAGACCCATCATTTTTAATGATTCAAGTTTCTTGTTTCAATATCTGTTTAATCTTGTGTAATGTAGGTATGAGAAATTGCACCGTTGGGATGAGGCCCTAAGGGCATATACCATGAAGTCATCTCAAGCATCTGGCCCTTTACAACACAGCCAAAATTTGGATGCTACATTGGGTATGGTCATTACTTATTCTTTATTGCACCGTACCCTCCTTCCCAAAGACTTGTCACTTTCCAATCCTGAGAAACAGTTTCCAGAATACCATTTTGAAAATTCTCAGATCCTCCACTAGGGCACCCTTGTTATTGGCTTATTGTGGAAGTCATTTTCTGTTCAAATATGATTGTGCGCGTAAAAGAAAAATAAAGAAAACCACATAGCGAGTTATTTATGTCTAATAATTCATATATGAATCTTCTTTAGTATCCATAGCAAATGTAACCAGCTGAGAATCATGCTTATGTTAGGGAGGATGAGGTGCCTAGCGTCCTTGGCTCGGTGGGAAGATTTAAGCACATTATGCAGGGAGCAATGGACTGGTGCAGAACCGCCTGCTCGGCTGGAAATGGCTCCAATGGTTGTGGATAAATCTTCTTGTCCATTTATAGATAACTTTTAACAGGTGAACTTAATTTTTCTTCTTTTTGTTTCTGTTCCTATAGGCTGCAAATGCTGCTTGGCATATGGGTGAGTGGGACCAGATGTCTGAATATGTTTCTCGTCTGGATGATGGGGACGAAAACAAGCTCCGCTCGTTGGGTAACACAACTGCTAGTGGTGATGGAAGCAGTAATGGTGCTTTCTTTAGGGCTGTTCTTTCAGTTCGTTGCAAAAAGGTGGAGTATGTTCTTCCTATTTTGAACTCTGATTACATTCTTTCCATAATTTGATCATAGTTTGGATTTTTGTGTTCCGTTACAGTATGAAGAAGCTCGTGTATATGTTGAGAGAGCTCGGCGGTGTTTGGCAACTGAACTTGCACCATTGGTATGACACAGCCATTATATATTCCTTTGTATAATTTCAATGATTCAAGTTTTGTCTAAATTTATTTTCATTACTATATTATTCATATTTTGGAAATATTTTTTGTACCGTGGTTTTCATATTTGCCAAAGCTAACCGATGATTGCGTTGTGATTTTATGCAACAAAGCAACCACAAACTGACTCTCATATATCTGAATTGCTAATAGTAAACGGTGTGTTTGGATCTTGGGTGTGTG
>NC_041380.1:411502741-411511746 GCF_002162155.2 Triticum dicoccoides
TAAAATATCTTGCAGTATATGTGTAAAAATTAGAGGGGAACTTTTGGAACTGATACATTCTATAAGGCAAAAGTATAGATGCAATAATTAGTCTTTATACTTCCACAGTGTATTATTTTTAGCACTTACAATGAGCTTATCTGTTCTCAGAGGGTGTTTCTCTAATTATATCTCAAGAATTTAATTGGTTCACATACCTGGTGTTCTCTTTTACATGAAAGAAAAAGTATGATCTTTTCATTGTTTGGCCCTATATGGGGGACTTCTTGTGATGAACAGTCTGCACTTTCATAAGTCTGTTATAACTGTGTTTCCATCAAAAAAAGGTTTATTAACTGCTCACAAATCTGTTTTGCCCTTCTGTATACCCATACTTGTTCGTTACCAATTTGCTAGGTACTTGAGAGTTATGAGCGTGCTTATAACAACATGGTGCGGGTTCAGCAGCTTTCAGAACTCGAAGAGGTATCCTAATTTTGGTTTATGTTCTGAAGAATTTAGTTACTGTTTTACTAACAAACGGTGTGTAATTCAGGTGATTGATTACTGCACTCTTCCGATGGAAAGTCCAATTGCTGATGGGCGAAGGGAACTTATCCGTAATATGTGGAACGAGCGCATTAAAGGAACAAAACGGAACGTTGAGGTTATATGATGTATTTGCTTAAGAATGCTGTGTTGTGGCCTCTATGGTTCTTATTCTCCATATTGACTTCAAAAATTTACTCAGGTGTGGCAAGCCCTACTTGCTGTTAGAGAGTTGGTTCTTCCTCCTAATGAAGACAGAGATACCTGGATAAAATTTGCTAAACTTTGCTGGAAGAGTGGACGTATTAGTCAGGCTAAATCTACTTTAGTCAAACTTTTACAGGTGAAAATAGTAGTTGTTATTAATTAGTGTGCCTGTTTAACTCTGCAATCCTCTCTATAAAAGAAATAATTTCTTATACCACATGCAGTTTGATCCTGAATCTTCTCCTGAGTTGACACTGTATCATGGACATCCTCAAGTAGTCCTGGCTTACCTGAAGTACCAGTATGCTGTTGGAGATGAGCTTAAACGAAAGGACGCATTTTCTAGGCTACAGGTGCTTGTTCTTATACTCTGACAATACATGGCAGCACTCATATCTTCAAGTGTTTATACTGATATACCCTTGTTTCTGGTGAGATAGGATCTGTCAGTGCAGATTGCAACAGCCACAAATAGTTACTCTGGAATGCTAGTAAGCCATGGTGCTATATCAAGTGCTGGAGTACCACTTACTGCCCGTGTCTATTTGACACTTGCTAGCTGGAAGAGAGCACTGTCACCTGGATTGGATGATGATGCCATTCAAGGTCTGAAAAACTTCAGTTTTTTCCACTGTTTTCCTTTATTTTTTTTCAAATAATTATGAATCTCTTTCTCCAGAAATATTGGTTTCTTACAAAAATGCCACATTAAGTGCCAAGGACTGGGGCAAGGCATGGCATTCGTGGGCTTTGTTCAACACTGAAGTCATGTCCCGATATACTTTGCGAGGCCGTCCAGATATAGCAGGAAAATATGTTGTTGCAGCAGTAACAGGATATTTCTACTCTATTGCGTGTGCATCTACAACTAAAGGTGTCGATGATAGCTTGCAGGTAATTTTTTTTCTTTCTGTTTTTTGTTCTGCGAAGTAGATTTTGAGCAAAGGCTTTATATAGTGGCTGATCCCATCGCACTTCAAAAATGCTTTTACACCCTTCCCAATGTTTGAGAAGAGCAAAAACTCAAATTACAATATTATGTTGTTTAGTCATGTTCCTACTATATTTATAAGTCTTGAAATGTGATATATGCGGGATCATAGCCATACAACAAATGACTAGCCAGCATCTCTGACTTGGTCAAGTATAACTGGTAATGAACAGACGTGAAATATCTGGAGTGACAATTGGTCTGATCGCCTTTTGGGGAGAAGATTTCCCAGGCTTCACTCCTTTGCCCTTGATCATCTCTTTGGTCCAGGATGCACTTGTTACCCAAGAGCCCTTAGATCTTTTTCATCTTCAGCTCTCCAGCCAGGCCTTTGATGAATTCCGTGAGTTCAGGCAATTCCTGACCAACCTTCATTGTTCCCCTAATGTTGCTCTTTCTCATGGGTTGCAACTTGGATACCCTGGAAACTCGTGATCATCTCTTCTGGTTATGTAGCTTCAGCTCCTCCTGCTGGAATGCTCTTGATTTGTGCCTCAATCTCCCATGGAGGAAGTTATCTTCAGGGTAAAGCTCAAGTTCAACAAGGTCTTCTTTCAGATCACGACGGTTGCAGCTTGAAATATTTGGAAGCAAAGAAAATTTTGAAGTCTTTAGCAACATCCCCTAGTAGGGCCACTTGTTTGTTTTGTTTCAAGAAAGATCCCTCTTCCTTCTTTCTTACGGATGAAGGATGAGCTTGCCATCCCTCTAAGGTCCCTTGGATAACCTAGAGTCTCTCCCCAGGGCCTGGTACTTGCCTGCCTTCTGCCCCTTCTTGTACAGCCCTCCCTCTTTCTTTCCTCCTTTGTACAGCTCCTCTCTTGTAAATATCTATCTTTAAAAAGGGCAGCCCATTGCATGTAGCTCCCGCTCACAGGGTCCGGTGAAGGGTCCGACCACTTTGGGTCTTCTGTAAATATCTTTCTTTATATTAATAAAATTTACTGTGGGGGCCTCCTCTACATCTTAAAATAATCATTCCGCTACATCTTGGTGGCATGGAAAAAAATATTATGCCACTTTGAGATGACTGCCTAAAAAATAGTTTTCTCTAATTCCTTGTTTTTTCAATAATATATTTAAATGATTATGTTTACTTTTGTAGGATATTCTCCGTCTCTTGACTCTTTGGTTCAACCATGGGGCAACCTCAGAGGTTCAAATGGCATTGGAGAAAGGCTTTACACTTGTCAAGATCGAAATGTGGTTGGTTGTGCTACCCCAGATAATTGCCAGGATTCATTCAAACAATAGAATAGTTAGAGAACTGATACAAGAATTGCTAGTTCGAATTGGAAAGGGGCATCCGCAGGTTCGCAATTTTCTTCTTAGGCTGATAAACATTGGCTATGATTTGGATGTTCAATTAGAGTATCTGTGCTGCTTTCTTGTGAAATTTACTAGGTTTCTGCATTGCTATAGCGACTGTCATAGAATCACAGTTGTTGCTTTAATAGCTAAGTGACATAGGACGACCTATCTCCCTATCCGATGATCTAAAGAAACGACTAAAAGAATAAAGGAGTCGAATAGTAAAGAATAAGGAGACCTACCAGGCATTAGCGTCCAGTGGCATTTGTTTAAAGAAGAACAATCAAAACACAAGTAAATGGTCATTCTCCGGGATAAATTTTGCCTCACAGGGTCGAGCCCTGGCGAGCGGTCTGGTGCCAGCAAACCCCTACGTACTGAGTAATGCTTGGTTCTTTTTGCATTCCTCATTTTTAGTTCGATCCATGCTCACCTCCAGTTTTGCTGTCTTTTGTTTGTGTATAAGGTGGCTGCAAAGTTAGTAGTACTGTTTGTGTTTTTTAGTGTTCACGTTTGTTGTTTCATGCTTACTTTTGTCCAGGATTCATTATGCTATGTGTGTGTATGTGTGTGAATTGTTCGTTGGGTCTTGTCTGCCAGGAGCTGACTGGTTCTGGTGTTTCCCTGTGATAATAACTATATTCTCCTTTTGTGTCTTTTCAGATTTTTCAAGTTTCCTTAGCTTTATAGTTCTTTTGTTTGTTTGAAATATAACCTATGTACCTGAATACTGCTGTGTACCATCCATACGTGTTGGAACCAGTTTGACTGATAACTGGCCATTATATCCAACTGAAAGGATGACCTTGCTTTTTTAACTATGTTGGGATTATTCTAATTTAGTTTTGCCAATTCCTTGACATTTTTTTACCAGGCATTGATGTATCCTCTTTTGGTTGCTTGCAAATCAATAAGTATATTAAGGCAACGTGCAGCACAGGAGGTCGTTGATAAGATCCGCAAGCATAGTGGAGGCCTTGTTGATCAGGTTAGCATCAGTATCTGTTAAGCTTCTACGGAAGACACATAGCGGTCCTGACTCTGTTGATGTTGGTTGCTCCAGGCGCAGCTTGTTTCAAAGGAACTGATACGAGTTGCCATTTTGTGGCATGAGATGTGGCATGAAGCTCTTGAGGAAGCTAGCAGGATGTATTTTGGTGAGCACAATATCGATGGAATGCTTGCGGTACTTGAGCCATTGCATGCAATGCTTGAGAGAGGGGCTGAGACAATAAAAGAGAACACTTTCATTCAGGTAGTGCCGTCACCAAACTTTCCTCCAGTCCCCATCACAGTATATCGTAACACAAATATATTTCTCTTGCTAATGTTTGGGTTACTTTTCATGAAAATGCATTTTGTCCTTATATCTTGGTCTGTTTTATACAGTAAATCATTTGGTGCCTTCACCCCATTCAATTATCAACTTGACATTGAACATCAAATTCAGTTTGTTTTGTTAAGTGTTTAATAGCTTATGCTATTGAAACTTATCCAGGCCTATGGACATGAATTACTTGAAGCCCACGAATGCTGCTTAAAATATCGTGCTACTGGAGAGGATGCTGAGCTAACTAAGGTATATAAGAGTGTCAATACAATAATTTCTGTATTGTGTCTTCTTGAGTCTGCTGAGGATGACTTCTGTGTTCTTTAGGCATGGGATTTGTATTACCATGTTTTCAGAAGAATCGACAAACAGCTTCCAAGTCTTACAACTCTTGATTTGCATGTAAGCATGTTATATGATTGTTTTCCTGCAGTTTGTTTCCTTTAGCTCCTTGATTGAACATTTGATGTCTCTTTCAGTCTGTTTCACCTGAGCTGCTCAAATGTCGAAAGTTGGAGCTTGCTGTACCAGGAACTTATTCTGCAGGTATTCCACAGGGTTATACCATATATTTCAAATTTTAGTTCTCTACTTCTTACGGTACCTTAGTACTCTTTTCTTTTGCCTTAGCAATTCTACAGAACTCACAATTGTGAGATGAATTATTTGTAGCATACATGGGTTATTTTTACCAAGTACCCCAACATTTTAATTACCCACTAGTTTGTGTTATGTCATCAACATCCCTTGTCTATGATAGATCCCTACTGGAACCATGCAATAAAATGTAAGTGATGGCAACAATAAGACAATTTGTTTAGATTGAAAAACGTGCTTTTCATTTGGTTGTATAAGAATGCTGACAGTAAGAATTAAACTTTTCTTCCTTATTCACCAGTATTGAGTATTTTATTCTGCAATTGATTGTTAAATTGACCTAGAATTCTGACATTAAGAATTAAACTTTGCTTCCAGATTCACCACTAGTGACTATCGAGTATTTTGTTCCGCAATTGATTGTTATTACATCCAAACAAAGACCGAGGAAACTGACAATTCATGGAAGTGATGGTGAGGATTATGCATTCTTGCTTAAAGGTCATGAAGATTTAAGACAAGATGAACGCGTTATGCAGGTTTGTATCTGGATTGCAAGTCTTTTTCACGCTGATTTCTGATGTTTTAGTAGCAATAGAGCATGGAGTAGCAAGCATATTTTTATATGTTGTGCCCATGAATAGTTTTGTCCTCCACTGTCCCCTTACCTGAGGCCAGTTCTTTGTTTTCCCCGCACCCTTGTGGTTTACCATCTGAACAGTAACTGATTCCTCATCATTATATCTTTATTTGTTTTACCTAAGGCCAGTTTTTTTCTTTCCGTTTTCACCTTTGTAGTCCTATGCATAGTAAGTACTATAGCCCCAATCATAGCTACTAATAAAATCAGACTAGAAATCTTGATCTGAAATAGGCAGCTTGAAAAACACCACTACTCCAAAACAAAAACTGTTCACATGCCCATGCTTAGTTAACTAGCCTGATCTTACATAGTGATGCACAGGTTGAACTTATATGAATGCTTAGTTAACAAACTGTTCTTTGAAGTCCTGATAATACTGATGTATTGTTGATAAGCTGGAGCCCCTCTCTGGCATTGATGCAATTAACACTTGGGCATAATCTGTTAATCTGGTGGTGTCCTCGCAAGCTGAAATAGCCTCTAGTTATTACAAGCTACCAACAAAAAATATGTATCTAAATACCTTTCCTCTTCACTTAGCTTTTTGGTCTGGTGAATACTCTCCTGGAGAACTCAAGGAAAACATCAGAGAAAGATTTGTCGATCCAAAGATATGCTGTTATTCCCCTGTCTCCTAACAGTGGATTAATTGGATGGGTACCTAATTGTGACACGCTTCATGCTCTGATCCGTGAATACAGAGATGCAAGGAAGGTTAGTCTGCCTCAATAATTTGTTTCCTTCTGAAAGAAGATAAACGTGTTTTGCTTGATGTCATTTGTCAATTGATTTCCCTCTTCTTCTTTGTTCAGATTTTCTTAAATCAAGAGCACAGACTTATGTTGGCGTTTGCACCCGATTATGACCACTTACCCCTCATCGCGAAGGTGGAAGTATTTCAGCATGCTCTGCAGAATACCGAAGGAAATGACCTTGCAAAGGTACTATGCTGTCTCTTGTCACTGCACTATGAAAAGAGCTCGCTGATTTTGATGCTTTCTGCTGACGATATTTAATCTACCTCAACAAAATTGTGACAGGTTCTCTGGCTGAAAAGTCGAACATCCGAAGTATGGCTTGAGCGGCGTACAAATTATACAAGAAGCCTGGCTGTTATGAGCATGGTATGAATTACTGCTATGATATGTGTTTTCATATGAGATATTCCTTTCGACTTAAGATGTTGAAAATGTAATTTTGCAGGCTGGCTATTTGCTTGGGTTAGGAGATCGGCATCCAAGCAATCTTATGTTAGATCGTTTTAGGTAATTTCTACGAAGCTTGAAGTAACCATGAATGTTGTGAATTTGTTTTTGTTGTCTTGAGGTCTAATAATAATTTTTTGCTTCAGTGGGAAAATTTTACACATTGACTTTGGAGATTGTTTTGAGGCGTCAATGAATCGAGAAAAGTTCCCTGAAAAAGTAAGTAGGCCGTGTTCTGGGATTTATTCCTTGCCAATCACCTGATAGGTTGATGCTCTAGTTTTGTTGAGTCTTGTCTTGTATTGTAACTGTTATTGAATGCGTGTCATTTTAACTTTTTTTTACTGCACTCACACATTTTGTATGTATGGTGTAGGTACCATTCCGTTTGACTAGAATGCTTGTGAAAGCTATGGAAGTTAGTGGTATTGAGGGTACTTTCAGAACAACTTGTGAAAATGTGATGCAAGTCCTTCGAACAAACAAGGACAGCGTCATGGCTATGATGGAGGTAAGTAATACATACATATTCTATAGCTTGTAGCACCATTGCCTGGCCAATATTATATACTCCATCCGTACCATAATATAGTGCTTATTAGATTTTTTAAAGCCAAACTTTGTAAACTTTGACCAAGTATAAAGAAAAATGTTGCAATATTAGAATGCCAAATCAATAACATTGGATTCATTCATGAAATATATTTTCATATGATGTCTATTTGGTATTATAGATATATTTTTTTATATAAAATAAGTCAAAGTTTGTGAAGCTTGACTTCTACGACACCAACACGCACTATATTCTGAGGTGGAGTGAGTATTTAATATTGAAATAAAAAAATCCGCTTTTTTAGACCCTAAGATTTGCCTCAAGTCCACATTTCATCCTAACACTCCAAAACCGTCTAAAATGGACCTGGAGCTTTTAAACAGTCCACTTTACCCCCTTATCTGATTTTAGGGCATCTCCAACGGCATTACCCCAATCAGCCACTAGATGTCCGGACATGCCTGTCCACATGATTTTTGCCATCCAATGCCATCCTACAAACGTTCGCGTCCGAATTCTTGCAAACAGGAACCAAACTGGGCGGACCTTTGCGGGCGTCGGGGACGTCCAGACATCCCCCACGTACGCGTTCGATTGCGCGGTCCTACCTGAAGTCATGCCGTGTGTCTCGCCCATGAACATTCTCCGTACATTTATGCCACTCCACGCTGCTGGTCAGACCGGCATGACCGGATGGGAAGGTGGCGCTGCTTCAATGCGGACACACGGCGACCGAGAAGCCTACTCGGGCCGCTCGCTGAGCCGCATTGAAGTGACGTCGGTCCGCCCGCCCTAGATATTCAAGCAGGCAGGCGGCAGCGTCCAAACCCATCTCTCCACACAACACCGGCTCTCATCTCCTCTCCACTCAGTGCCGCATCCCCGATCCTCTCTTGTCCTCTCCTCGACCGTGCGATGGGCAAGTCCGGCGCCAGCGGCTGGTTCTCCGCGTCGGTCCGTGGATCTCCCTCCAGATCACGGCGGCGCGCGCACTCCAGGGCCGTCTTCCTCCACCGCGTCGTCAGCGAAGGAGGTCTGCTCTCCTCGTGAGGCCGCCTCGAAGGATGAGGAATTCCAGGCGTAGCTGGAGGTCCAGCTCGAGGGCGCCACCCTCGCCGCCACGTCAAGCAGAAGGAGCAGCGCAACCCCACAATTGCGGCGTCTGGTGAAGGAGGAGCCATCGTCGCCGCCAGGCAGCACATTCGATAGCTTCCAACCGGGGTCCCCATCGTTCTGTTTCTGGCGTGGCAAGGAGGTGGCACCATCCCGGTAGCGCTCGGTGAAGGAAGAGGAGCTCGGCAACGCCGTCGCCAACGCGTGATCGCATCCCCTACTACCTTGGTGGCCAACAGGGCGGCTGCTGAGCAAGCTCGCCGGGCGGCGTTCGCCACGTCTGACATTGCGTTGGACTGGGTCCTCGTGGACCCATACCTCGCGTTGGTCTTGACCGTCCGCCCGCTGCGGCCTCAGTGACTAGCTGATCATAATCGGGATGGTCAGGTCCCTGCGCGCCGGCTGTCTCCTCGGCGGCAAGACCAGTGGCAGACAGACCGTGGCGGCGTCCGCGACCGACGGTACCCCACGCCGGGCGGCGGAAGAAGGCGATTGGCTGTGCCTGCCGCGAGCGGCAGCCGGTGGAT
>NC_041380.1:411512025-411535022 GCF_002162155.2 Triticum dicoccoides
TACGACGACGAATGGCGGCGGCGGCCAGGAAGCAGCCACCGTCCGGTACCTTGTGTAGTTTTGTTTTGTTTTCTTTAAATTTAATTTGAACTTATCCAATTTCATCTGGTTTGCCTGCAGTATATTGAACTTTCTTAAATTTCGTCTGTTTTGTCAATTTGCGTTCTTAATGTTGCGGATGTTTGCTGGGTGTGGTTGGATGGCCAGCTCCAGTATCCGTGCCCATGTCTGATTTGGGGTACGCCGTTGGAGATGCCCTTAAAACGGTTTTCATCCTATGTGGTGCCCATGTGATAGTATTTATTTTAGCAAACAATCTGATTTTATTGATTAATCGAACAAAGTGCCAGAGGGCACTTACTTAAACACGAACAACAATGACCATAAGGTACTTCAAAGTAGGGTTGAGCATTTGGTTCTCCGGTTTTTTTGGTTTGGTTTCTTGTGTTTACAATTATTATTTTTATTTAAATCAACAACCAAATTAGCCCGGAGTTATTGGGAGCCGAAAGTTCAGTTAACAGACCAAAATGACTAAATAAGATTAAGAAATGAGAGGAGAATATGGCATCACAGCTGCTTGCTTTATCTCATAAACGAAAAAAAGCTTGATCTCCGCTGAGGTGGTCATGGTTAGCTAAGCAGCAGTGTTGGGAAGGTCAAGTTGGGACGTGCCTTGGCAGCAGCCTGGGAGGAAGCAGGACAGCAAGACTACAGGAGGCTGGTGGCGGGGAGTAGAAAGAGCCGATAGCACCCATGACTTGAGCAATTTTTTCATCTTTTGCATCTCCGTGTCTCCGGTGAAAACATTGCAGAAGACAGAACTTGCACAAGCTGTACTAGCTCAAAGGTTTGAAAGAGCCACAATAGGTGAAACTTTTAGATCATTGAACGCACTGTGGCGAGGGCTACACCCCTTGCAAGATAGGCAGTTGAACCACTGCTTTGTTGTCGCACCGTTCAGACCAAAACAAACTTGACACCATCACCACCGCCACCTCGGGATTGAGAACCTTGGATCTGCTGGTAAAAAACAACTCAAGTTCTCCTGTGTCGTCCTCAATGGAACATATTAATGGTGTGGAAAAATTGGAAGTCAGACGGAGGTCCTTGGGAGGAAAGCCGGTACAAAACTCACGCAAAATGTTTTGCGCATAGATGAGTCCAAGAAGCTTTGCCTGGGCAAAGCAAACTACACATGCACGTGTCTAGCTCAGCGGGTCATGGCAACCCATGGTAGCTGCCCAGAGTTGCTGGCTCCGCTCATGGCTACTTATACATTTTTTCCTCAAACTGTTCTGCTCCTTCATGCTTCATCTCTTGTACCTAGACCAGTATGTTTGGTGATATTCTAATTTAATATTTATTTTCAGGCATTTGTACATGACCCGCTGATCAATTGGCGTTTGTTCAATTTCAATGAAGTTCCTCAAGTTTCAAACTATGGAAATGCTCATACTCATACAGTGGTCAGTAGTGAAGAAGCTGCTCCTAGTGAAGAGCTCATGCAACCTCCCCGAGGAGCCCGCGAGAAGGAACTGCTACAGGTTGCGTCCTCTTCTCATGCTTGATTGTATTGTACTGTCCTAACCACATCCCTATAGTGGTGACCATTTATGTCGTTCATGCAGGCGGTCAATCAACTCGGTGACGCTAATGAGGTTTTAAACGAGCGTGCTGTAGCTGTCATGGCACGGATGAGTCACAAGTTAACAGGGCGTGACTTTTCTTCTGGATCAGCCTTGTCAGGCGCCGGCGGCTCAAGTCAACATGGCAGTGAACATTTAGCCTCAGTAGATGCTCGGGAGGTAGAACCTGGATTATCCGTGAAGGTTCAGGTTCAGAAGCTTGTACTTCAAGCGACTTCACATGAAAATTTGTGCCAGAACTATGTCGGGTATGCGTTGTTATTCTTATACATGGATTTTATGGTCTTAGGGATAATATGTACCTATTCATGAGATATTGCACTTCCGAAAAAAACTAAGTACCAAAATTTCGTATTGCACTATTATAGCATTTTAGAAAGTGAAAAAGTAACACCATATATGTGAAAAAGACAAAGTAATAGGTGCATAAGAAACCTAAGAGTATATTTGTATTTTTTATCTAGTTTTAGCAACTTGTGTTAGTTAACCATTTGAGTTTTGCCACGTCTCACTGTGTATGTATTCTGTTTGACAGGTGGTGCCCGTTTTGGTGAACTCCGGCAAAGCAGATCTCGTGTACATACTGTAAATAACTTGTACATAGATAGGCAGGTAGCTTGTTGTATCCCCTTTCTTTTCCAATGAACGTGTTGTATCCCAACGTGTGCAGTATTTTATGTAATCACATTTGGTAATGAAAGCTATCATCCGCCTTTTTATGTTATAATATGGAATTACCGTCCTTTGCAAATGTTAGGCCTTGTATAATGCAAGATGCTTAGAGGAGGTGCTTAGAGAAATAAACTATTTTTTAGAAGCACTGGTGCTTATTCATAGAGGGAAATAAGCACTGGTGCGCAAGAAAAACTCAGTTTATTCTCCCAGAGCTTAGATCGGGAACAGATACATACGAAAGGATGTTGTGATACCTCTAGTCGTTGAGCTGGCTAAAGTTTACTAAAAGGAGTTTCTTCACAAGATTGGGAGAAGTTGCATACAAAAGGAATCTTTGATGGCTCTAATTGTTGAGCTGGTTAAAGTGTCTTTTTATTTCTCTATAGTTCTCAATTTCCTTGTAAAAATGGAATATTTGAGCTGAAATGCATTTCTCGTCTGTACTTAAAGGGGATAATGTGAATTCTTAGAGCATCTACAACTGGAACCCTCGAGTTTCCCCAAAAGCCAAGATCGCCAGACAACCAGCCAACTCAAACGTTCTTGCTATCCGGCATCCCTCAACACAACACATATGGGGTGGATTTGGAAACGTGCCCGCTTTCACATCCGCTCCAAATTGACTGACATGCTCTCGTGTCCGAGCCATTGACCTCCTCCAGCATTGCTCTCCGTTCGATTTTGCCTCCTAGATGTCGACGTTGAGTACCCCATCCCAGCCAGAGACGACGCATTGGTGGAGTTCGTGGGGCTCCAGACCGTCGTTGCTTGCAAGGCGGAGGGCATAACCTAGAGGGAGCTTGCAAGGCGGAGGGCATAACCTAGAGGGAGCGGTGAGCTCAACAGCGTGGTTGGGAAGTTGCGGAGAAGGGAGCCGTCAACATGGACTTACGCACGCTTGGTCTAGCTATCGACTTCGTGCCGTCTGCCTTGCCTGCAGAAGGACAAGTTGTTGGCCGCGCCTGATTTCGCTCCGCCATCCGAATGGGTCATCTCGTATGGCTGGACGCAAGAGGATGTCACCGCAGACATGGTGTGTGACTCACACAACTCCAAAGGCGACAAACAACATCGGGAACGCTCGCATCGGGCATGCCCACATGTAGTTTGATGAAATGGCCAACCAAGGCACAGTACATTCTTGCCACATATGCTATTGTATTCCTTGCTTAGTTAGTTGCACATACCATTGGATCAATTTACGGATGGTAGTTTCATTGTGATGCATATTTGAGGATGCACACATGATGAACATGATAAATGATGGTCAAGAGCCTATGCATTACGACTTGGGTGATACCAATTCTCCTATGTTTAATGTTGGGCAAATATCGCGTAAAAAGAGAAGGTAGCAAAGGCAAGAGGTCCGGCATTCACAAGCAATGATGATCTTTTGACGGTGTCCTGTATAGAGGGTCTCTCACCACGTCATCTCCTGGCCAGGTGGGCTGAGCCAAGGATGTGGGTTCGCCAGAGGGCCACGTCGAGGTGGCCCATGGCGTATAAAAGGAAGGCTCCCGAAGATTTGATGTATACTCCATGATATTAGAAGTCGTCCACAACATGTTCTCCTTGTACATAACCAATTAGGGTGTAATTCTAGCCCCTGGTGTGTATATAAATCGAGGGGTAGGGCGCGTAGATGACACACAACGATCTCACAGTAGATCGCTTGTATTTTGTACTCCATCCTAAATCAATACAAACACAAGCATGACGTGTGGTTTTATCTCGTAGGCCCGAACCTCGGAAAAAACCCATGCCCCCTCTTACCATTGTGTCAAGATACTTAGTTCGGGACCCCCTAGCCGAGACCTGCCAGATTTGACTTCGTTGTTGGTGGCACATGCATGTCCCGCTAAGGAGTCGCACAGATTTGATGGGGATCCAGATCGGTCAACAGATCGATGTAGGGTAACACAGCAGAAACAAAAAAAAGATTTTCTCCCTCGAGTAGTCCTCCAGACAGCCCCTCGAACCGAAGATCGAAATAATAACAAATAACATAGTTAACAGTTCTGTTTTTTCCTAAATTTGGCGTACAATCTCTCTACCGGGTTGCATCGGTGTCACCTATCCAACAATGCTTCGCCGTCCAGAACTTATTCTTACCGGACACTAGACAACCTTTCGGTAGTACGAAACTATTTCGGGGAGTGAGAGAAAGAATGGCAAATCATTGCATGCCCTTGTGGTGAGAAACTTGGAGAGACTTCAGTGAGTTTGAGAGCTCCTCTCCTCCTCCTTCTATAGTGTGAGCAAGGGGTTGAGGGATGTCACATCCAAGATTTTTTCCAAATCCAGATTTTTCTCAAATCTGCTATGTTAAAAAATTTCACAGGGAATTAAAATTTTCCTAGGAAATCCTTGCTTGAAATGCTAGTTAGCTAAAAATTTATGGGAACATTGCATGAAAATCAAAATATTTCCTAGGGAACACCCAAGATCTAATCTAGGAGATGTATAGCAACAAGAGGGGAGTGTGTATACATACCCTTGTAGACCGAAAGCATTAGCATCGTAACGCGGTTGATGTAGTCATACTCTTCACGATCCAATCCGATCTAGTGCCGAACGAACGACTCCTACGAGATTAGCACATGTTCAGATCGATGGCGTCCTCTCCTTCTTGATCCAGCAAGTGAGAGAGAGGAGGTAGATGAGATCAGAACCAACACGACGGTATGGTGGTGGCGGCAGCAGCGGAATTCCAAGCCTGTACCAGAGGAAGGGTGGGAGAAGTTGGGAGCGACGGAGGGCAAGGGTGGAGGCGTCCAGCTGCCCTCCCAGCTCCCCACTATATATAGGGGTGACGGGGAGGGGGCGCCGGCCCTAGACCCTCCTCCAAGGGAGGGGGTGGCTTGCCCCCCAAGTCAAGGGGGTGCCCCCATCTAGGGTTTCCCCTTAGCCCTAGGCGCATGGGCCTCTTGGGAGGGCTGGTGCACCCGACCCAACTATGCCAGGACGCCCCCTACAACGCTTGTCGGTCCCCGGGGCTGGTGGACCCCCTCCCGTGGACTCCCGAAACCCTTCTGTGCCTCCGGCACACTTGTCGGCATGCCCCCGAACTTTTCCGGCGACCAAAACTGGACTTCTCATATATAAATCTTTACCTCCGGAGCTCCTCGTGATATCCCGGATTGGGACTTCGAACAACCTTCGGACTTTCCGCTATTAATAGCTCAATACTACCCTAGCGCTACCGAACATTAAGCGCGTGACCCTACGAGTTCGGAACATGTAGACATGATCGAGACTCCTCTCCGGTTAATAACTGTCGGATTTCGGGTTCCAGCAGACCCTTGAGGTTCGAACACTGGAGTGCGCGCGGAGATCTCTCCCCTACCGATCTACGTCCAATCTCCTCACGTGATCTAAACTGGAAACAACGAACAACACAAGGGACACGATGTTTATACTGGTTCGGGCCACCGTTGTGGTGTAATACCCTACTCCAGTGTGTGGTGTGGTGGATTGCCTCAGGGACTGATGATGAACAGTACAAGGGGAAAACAGCCTTGTGAGAGGTGTTCTTGAGCCGGTGCGATGAACTGTTTGGGTGAGTTCAGTCGCCTCTCTCTCTCTGCTGGGGCTCTACCAGATCTCTAGATATCCCTCTCTACTCTGTGGTGGCTAGCTCTATTTATAAAGGCCCTGGGCCTCTCCCCCAAATAATGAGCGGGAAGGGCGCCAACAATTGGCCATTTTGAAGGGGAACATCTAGTACAAGTTATCCTGACCAAAGGTGGTCTTCGGCTGCCAAAAGCACTGGTGATGACGCCGTCTTGGGCTCCACGGTGACCTCCGTCCTACCGCTCTGCTGGTCTTGGTCTCTGTTTTATGCGAGATAAATATCAAATTTATCCGTGTTGGCGTTTTAAGTGCGGGCGTGCCAGTATACGAGTGTATACGAATTAAAACAAAATAAAATAAAGCACACAAAATTATGCGGAGAAACTTGTAGTCTTTATTGCTGAAGATATACAAATCTCATTTTACATGCTCTTGGTATAGCATCTGACATATAAAAGACAATTGCGTAATTCTCGACTCCTAGAACCTCGAAGGGATCTCTAGTTAATTACATTCATAGCATATCTATGAAAGACCTCCGATTAAGCTGCCTCAAACGGTCATCATCATTATCAAACTCCTGGCTTCTGTCTCCAAGGCAAAAAGAATATGCAAACGCTCTGAGCAAAACAATAATCTCGCCATGCTAAAAATTTATGGATTCATGCACCAAATCAAACAAGGGATATAGATCAAGTCTCAAAGAGAAAATAAAGTGGATCGTTCGGCCTCGTCGGTCACGAACATGATGTATCCTGCCTCGTCAGCCAGGAAGTGTATGTAAGTTTCGGCCTCGTCGGTCACGGAAGAAAGTGTATTGAGCATGGACTTGAAGATGAACCCTCATCTGATTGAGAAACATGGTTCTGCAGAATTTTGTCAATGGCGTCTTGTTTATTCCAGAGTAGGTAGCCATGTCTTTATTAATATTGGATTATCTCATGATGAGAAACCATCCTTTGTATATCACGTGACCCCCTTGCTACCTCTGAATATATGATGTATGCTGGACGATGATGTTGATTCTTTTTGTACAGCTATATTGCTTTCCCTTGTGACTCCACACCATGAAATGTTTACGGCGACGATTGAAGCGTCAGGTAGAGCCACGAAACATCATAACCTTCCCTTTTCCTTTTACTGATCAAACCATAAACATCCGTGGCGACGACTTGATCGCCATGTAGAGCCACGGGCTGCCATCAAACTGTTTTTCTGTAGATCGGGTGATAGAACGTCCGCGGCGACGATTAGATCGCCATGTAGAGCCGCGGATGCCGCCGAATTCTTTCTATAGATCAAACAAGGAAACACCCGCGACGACGATTAGATCGCCATGTAGAGCCGCGGGACACCGCCGATTTTTGTTGTAGATCAAACGATGAGATATCCACGGCGACGACTAGATCGTCATGTAGAGCCGCGGGACATCGCCGTTTTTGTTGTAGATCAAACGATGAGACATCCATGGCGACGATTAGATCGCCATGTAGAGCCGCGAGATGCCACAAAAAGAAGTGAACAAAGAGAAGAAAAATAAATAAAAGAGATAAATGATCATATGCAACCTTCATATGATTTACTCACTATATGGCTATGCCATCGACGCGGCCACGGAGGGAAACGCCAAACGGGAAATGAAGATGTGTGTATGTGTGAGTGATGAGATGGAGATGATACGAAGTGTGTGTGTGTGTCTATGAGTAATACGGTGAATGGTGGTGGAATGGGCGTGTAAAATGGTGTGTGCGATGTAAGTGAGCTGAACCTCCTTCGCAGTCACTCGAGCAGCCTTTTTATAGCATCGTCTCCACCGGCTAGCTATGCGAATAGATAGGAAGATAAGCACGAGAGATTAGCATCGTCGCCGCTGCCGTTAGTAAAAAACCATATCTTATCTCTAATCTCTCGGCGTTGTTGAACCAAAAATAACCAACTCTGACCGCATGCCTTGACCAATACTTATCTCTTCGTAGATTTATTCAAGCCCAACTGATTGATTTTCTCTATCCCTAGCGACCACGAACCTTGGTTTTGTACCAACATCAACACGTCCAATTAGCAGCAGACCTGTACAAGATTTTACTACTTCAACACACCAAACATTCGCCTGGATAGTTGCTGACCGGTTGGACCGTGCATGCACACACGATTTATTCCATTAGCAAACTGGTTGATCGACTACTACTAAATCCATTTGATCAACAAAGTGCATGCGTTAACGTGACTAGGCCTGAAAATTCATAAACATAATATGATTTTCCCTTTTTCCCCTTGAAGGTCACCAAATATATATTTACGAGAGAAATTTGATTTTTCTTATCAATTATATACTCACTGACATGATCTGACGAGGGTCTGCTCATATCAAATAGATTAGATATATCTGTGCATCACATGGTAAACAAAAAAGGAGTCAAACAAATGCCCCTCGCCAAGTTGAGTTCAAATGCGAAGCAATTTGGACTTAAATTGGCGAAACAGTATTACCATATCACATCCCCAGAACTCAATCTCAACTATCAGAAATAACTCAAGTGACCCAAACCATCATGCGGACTTAAAGCTTTGTTCCCATCCTCAATAATCAGGCCAACCTGCAGATTCTATGTCAAGAACCGTCATTATCCTAACTCTCCACAGCTCAGCTCTTAAAACTTCCCCCCCAAGTTCGGTACGCACGCAGCCGTACCTCAATCGGCGCAAAAGAACGAGGGCTCCTCCATCGTAATTCTAAGGTGAAGCTAATTGTTCTGTTGTACAATGCATTTTTCCTATATTTAACAGATTGTACTTGAGTGATAGCATCATCATCAGCTAGCAATCTTCTGTACTAGCTATCGTGAAATACCATATGACTGTCCCATGCATCAGACATACTGCTTGACTGCCGTCATGTAAATGGAAACAATGTTGGGTGAGAACACATCGAAATTCCCTGCCATGTTGCAATGTTGATCGTGGCTCATAGCGTAAAACCATACTATAAGCTGACAGTAGACATATTATTCAGGTTGAATCAGTAGCAGGTGAGGCCATAGTGAAAATCCATGCTGCGACCACGCCATGAAAATCAAATATCCAATTGAGACCACGATGGTGCCAGCCAAAAGGATGGTTGTATTTAATGACTGTCATGGTATGTATAATCCGGATTCTGGCGAAGTACCGTGCCATTATCGTGAACTCTCTCTGCGACCATGCTACTGTTTTGGTGCCAACCAGAGACTTCCATGCCTAATCATTAAAAATAAAATAATCTTGAGTTGGGGCGAAAGAACCTGCCTTAATTCAAGGGAGTTTATCAATTCTACTGCGACTATTACATGCTCATAGTGCCAGCCAGTGGAATCGAATAGTTGCTGGGTTACGGCGAACATCATGCCACTCCCCAAGAATTTTAAAAAGTCAACATAGCGAAGAAGGTTTAGAACCAAATAAAGTATGATTACCTCAAATCATAATTTAAAATACATACATGTCTTGCACCACTAAATGCCATAAGACTGAATAATAAAAGAGATAAAAGGCAGGGAAAAAAACACAGTGATGGCAAACAGAGTTATACGAACACCTTGTTTTTTTTTTGTTTGTTGGTTGGTTTGTGGGCTCCACCTTCAATTGTTAGACTATGAGGTGACCCATGAGTAAAGTTGCAAGGGATATTCATATGCCTTTCATATGCCCAAGTGATCATCTGCCCGGACCTCGTGATCGATGTATAGAAGTGTGGATTCAGACTTCTCATGGCTGTCATTGCTTTGTATAACTCCTATTGTTATTTATCACCCTTCATGAATGTTCTCATCAGATGCAGTTCTCATGAACATGTCTCTTGGACTTTAAACTTCACACCCAAAATTGTTGCTCTGCCTGACCTCACTCAGGCGATCAAATCCACATGCAACTAAAACTCATGTGCCACAGTCTGAACATTGGGAAGGGGAGTCCTTTATTTTATTTTATTTTAGGGCGAACTGTGCCCCTTTTATTTTTATTTAAATTTTGTTTAGACGAAAAATAATCCATGATCAGCAATGAGGATGCTGTATGGACACCAAGCCAAAAAAAACCTTTCTTTTTATTACATTCTCCTGAACTTGCCCTTGGGCTGCTAGGCAAAATACTTCCTGAGGAACTTGCCATTGATAGGAAGCATTGGACACACACCCTCTTGATCAATGAGTTGATAAGCGCCACCATCATAAACCTGTTCAATGACATATGGCCCCTCACATTTGGGCTCAAATTTTACTTTACCTTTTCCTATGAGCACAATAGGACGCCGAAGAACCAACACCAGTTCTCCTTTTCTGAAAACTCGCGGCTTGACGAGTTTATCATAGGCTCGTACCATATTCTTGCGATAAAGCTTAAGATTTTGAAGTACACGGGTAGGCGCCCCTCTTCATGAGTTTGGAGAATGGCTGGATTCGACCCGAGGGATCCGATATGAAACGCCGAATATATGCCAGCTTCCCCTGACTGAACAGCGAAAACATATTTGAGGGGGTTCATCTTCAATTGATGCTTCCTCATTCTTTCAGACACGACCTGAAGATCCTCCATGTGCCTTCCTTGTTCTACTCTTTACTACCATATCATCAATGTAACACTCAATCAGACCGATGTATGAGGTCACCAAGCATGTGAGTCATGGCCCTCTGGTAGGTAGAACCAGCATTTTTTAAACCAAACGGCATTACTGTATAATAGAAGTTGCCCCTGGGCGTTCTAAAAGCCGTGTCGATGGCATCATGTTCATCCATCTTAATCTGATTATATCCGGAAAATCCATCCATGAAAGAAAGAGCACCATATCCTGTTGTTGAATCAATCACCATCTCCGTCATTGGGATGGGGAAGTCATCCTTAGGGCAAGCCCGATTGAGATCACGAAAATCGACACAGATTCGTATTTGCCCATTCTTCTTCTCTACTGGCACAATATTGGCCAGCCATCGAGGGTATCGTACTTCTTTTATGAAACCCGCGGCAATCAGTTTATCCACTTCATCTACTATTTGATCCTGCAATTCAGGACGAAAGCGCCTTGGTAATTGCTTTACTGGACGAAATTGTGGATCGATTGCTAATTTGTGTGTAGCAACTTGGGGGTCAAGTCCAGGCATTTCCTTATATGACCAAGCAAAACAATCCCGATATTCCATCAGGAATGCCCTATACATTTCTCGCTCTTCTTGGGTAAGGGATGCACTCACATATGTAGGTCTGGGGTCTTCCTCGGTACCTAAATTGATTTCAACTAACTCATCAACAGTAAGCTGAATATCATCTTCGAGTTGCTGGGGAGCAGGAGTGGCATCGAGAACCTCTCCATGAGCCACTGGCATGGCCTCATGCATCTTGGAGAGGAGATATTGTTTATTTCTCAAACCTTCACAAGCATTTGCCGCGGCTTCAAAGGAACGTGGTTGATACGGACATGAATATATTGGCATAAGCTCGTCGTCATCTGAAGATGCTTCATCTAAACCAAGATAATCTTCATTTCTAACCGAAGAGGTCACGCAACTATTAACTCATTGTACCATACATAAATCTTCATCGTCATCTGAAGAAACGGCCTCATTATAACCAAGACCATACTTTGGTTGAACTGTACTTCTCTTCCTAATTAAATTCTCCGCTTGTTCCCACCATTCTTCACAAACAATTGGTGGTGGTGGTAGCCTGCTGTTTGGTTGTACCAAAATTCCTGCCTTTTTTAATAATGGAATCATCCTGTCCTCAACTTTCATAGTCATGAGTGTTTCTTCAATGGCAAGAACCCGATCAGACTGCTTATATATGTCATCACATGGTCGCTTTTCTGGGACCTTATAAAAAATAGTAGGCAAGGTATTCTCACTTTCTTTTTGAACAGACAAAACATCCAATGGTGTGGTAACTGAAACATATAGTGAGGGGGGTTGCATAAGCAAATCTGGAACCCTCAACATTGTGCCTGAAAGTTCCTCATCCAATTTCTTTGTGAGAACCACAGGAATAGCAGTCGTTGGAGCATGTGCCTTTAACAAAATAGGAGCAGTGACTGATAAAGCGCGCCCTCTTGTGACCCCTACCTCCATTGATGAGCTAGTAGATGAAGCAGTGTCTGTTGCTAACAAGATTGGCGTAGTCGCAGACAAAACCCGTCCTGTAGGCCTAGATGATGAACCTTCTGCTCTCGTATTTGCATTACCACATTGCTGATCTCGTGACTTCCTTATCAAAGCAGTCTCTCTTGAGTGGGCTGAGCAAGGTGTGATTAGAAATTTCATTTCCATGAGGGATGATGTAGCATCCGGCGTGACTAACACATCAGCATTAGGTGTTGTTCGTCCCTGCTGTTTCCCTGACTCGATACTCGGGAAATAATATTTAGCATCGGCATGGTGAACTTCTTGAATTGTATAAGGAGCAGTATTCCCAGCGATACATTGTTGTTCTCCATTGCCATCCATGAACTTTAGACATTGATGCAGTGTTGAAGGGACTACACGATATTTATGTATCCATGGTCGCCCCAAAAGTGCAGAGTATGAAGCATTGGCCTCTATAACGAAGAACTTAACTTTGAAACTGTAAGATGCCATCTGCAACTTAAGAGTGATAACACCTAAGGCGGGCTTGGCATGATTATCATACCCACAAATTACTACCTCGGTGGGGCTTAGATCATCCATTATGTACCCTGCTCGAGTTAAGCTTCGTACAGGCAGGATGTTCACAGCAGAGCCAGGATCGATCAATATTCTTCGAAGATGTGCAGCTCCAATATTTCCCTCAATATAGAGGGGGCGATTGTGATCACCATGCTCCATTATTTGGTCCTTATCAGAAAAGGTTATCTGATTAGCATAGAGTAGATTGTCAAAGAGTCTGTGCTTGGCCATTGCCGCTTGATAATGTTCAGGCTTTTGCAAAGCTTTAATAAGAGCCTCTCTAAGTTCCGGTAGAAGCACTAATGCATCATAAACGCTTAGTAGTGCTGGAATCCGCTTCAAATGAGCAATGACATTATATTCGACATCATGCTCTTTTGCCTCCTCGTCCCTCGACTTCTCTTGTTGATTGTTCGAGACAGTTGCCTCCCTACTTGTGGATGGTTTATCTTTCTCTGTTCGGTACTGCTTACTTCTCATGGGCTCCGGTAGTACCTTTCCTGCCCGCAAGTTCATATGTACCTCCATTTCTTGTTTCTCCAGTGACGTATCAGTTTGCAATGCCTCACATTCTTCCTTTGTGAACACTACTTCAGTCTCTGAGTCATTTGTACTTCCACTAGAGGCAACCATGTTGCATGTAGCATTCTCAGTACTTAATTGTGGTCCATCCGGCAAATCATTTTTTACGTCATGGTGTGACTGGTCCCAGCTTTGCGGGAAAAACTGGGCTAAAGTGGGATGTACACGCCTTGTCCGAGGAAAAGATTCATTCCCTTCAGACCTGGGAATAAATCTTGGCGGCATACGGCGATGACTCGGGTTGGGACTCCCTCTATTTGCTGACGTATATTGTAAGATGGACGGAGAGCTCATGGTTCCCTGATGCACCTTTGTTTGATTACGTCTATGATGAACTCTGCTCCAAGGGTGTGAGCTATCTTCTGAAACTATAGGTGTAAGCCGAAGTCCCTCAAACTGATGTTGAACTTCAGAAAATGGCATCCAATATGCCTCTTCTGAACCATGTTTCTGTAGTACCTCTGCTTTATTAGTGGACACCATGTTTACTTGATGATAATCAGGATTCACGGCTTGCGGATCAAGATTCAACTTCTTCTCATCGATTGCCCTTTGCAACCATTCTTTAAAAGCGACGCAATCTTCTACTACATGACCAACGTATCGATGATACGGGCAATATAACGGATTGTCTGTCATTCCCGCCTGGTCGGGCCGCCGCGGTTCAGGCAAGTTCAAAGCCCCTTGTTGTGATAGCTGATTAAAGAAATTTTTAACAAACTCTCTCCTGAATATATATTGCTTTTTAAGCAATTCTTGAATACTAGGGCGGGTTCTCTGCCCCTGTTCGTTCCTTACTCCAAGAGCCTGCATATTTTGGCGAGGTGCTACAGCCATCGTAGATAGCCTGGTAGTATTACTTTCTGCTTGTATTTTAGGCTTATTCCCATTATTAAATGGTTTTGCCGTTGACTGAAACTTCTTCGAGTAATCTGAAGTGCCTGCATTTTTGTATAACTCCATAATATGTGGAGCCTTCTCAAATTCTAATTTGGTGGCAGCAACAGCATTACCAAGTGCACTGAAAGTTTTAGGCTCGCGCCTAGAAACCTCTAACGACCAATGTTGCTGCATTCCGTGCACACACATGTCGACAGCATCTTCTGGGTGCATCTCTCTAGTCAAGCGCACATAACTGTTACGAAATCGGACGATATAGTCATCTATCTTTTCATCTCTTCTTTGTTTAAGCTGTGACAACTCCAAAAGGGATGTATCTTTGCTCATGCTAATGAAATGAGATTTAAAAAGATCCTTCATTGTTTGCCAACTGCGTACTGAACCAGCAGGTAAGCGACTATACCAATGAAAGGCCGGACCTGTCAATGATGATGAAAACTGACGAAGTAAAAGTGAGGGCGAATTGGCTGTGTCACCACACGCTGCTTCAAAATAGATGAGGTGTTCCCTTGCATCACCATTACCATCAAACTGCCTGAATTTTGGTGGACGCCATCCAGCAGGAAAAGCTACCTTGTCATGCCACGCCTCATATGGCTTCTCCAACTCACTTTCAAAGGTTCTAGGTGTTTGTTCTTCTGCAATTTGCTTCATTTTTCTGTTGATCAACTCTTCAGCGATGTCATGATAATCTCTTAGTGTCCCTAATGCAGGAGCTGCTGATATAGGATGTGTAGGTGCAATTGGCATATTTAGATGCACCCCTCCTGTGAATTGAGGCTGCTCAACTCCACCTGTTGCACGAGGCGTATGCTGGTGTTGTGCCATAGCTTCCAACTCGGCAATTTGTGGATCCACCACTTGTGGTGGAGGATTAGCAGATTGCGTCCCATTTACAGCAAGTTTTGCAATCATATTAAATAGTTGATCGATCTTTGTATCAATAGCATCCATCCTTCTACATGCTTCCCCGTTTAGAGCACCTGAAGTTCCTTCTTGATGGTGTAAAGATCGAGCCCTCTCTTCTTCAGTCACAACTGGTTCTGGTGGCAAGTCATGTTGTTTCCCTGCATCATCTTGTGCAATGGCTGCCAGACCTAGCTCGTCCTGATTAGTATGGACATGAACTGACGCAAGATAAATTGCCCGTGCAACATCCTCATCATCCAAAGGCTCTGAGGCGCCAACCTTTGGTAGTGACGAGGATGACTCTGCGTCTGATCTTTCATCACTAGTTTGTTCATCCGTGGGATCAAAATCTGCATTTATAGTTTGTCGAGCCACTTTTCTCAACCGTGTAAGTGCCCCATAGCGTTCTGCAATTTGTTGGACCCGATTCTGATCAACAGGAAGACGAGAACTAATACTGGCATAAGGTCTGCTATACTCGCTTGTGCGTAACAAAATTTTATCGTCCGGAGTTTTATCACCCCTTGATGTCAACGGAAGACATGATGCTGTTACCATCGCACCATTCCTCTGTTTTATCACAGCATGCTTTCTTAGATGTTCTTTTGCACAGGGCGAATTTCTCATGAATGATGGAGTAGGATTAGGCAGGATTTCCTCGTCTGACGAGTAAGAGAACTCATGACGAACAAGTGGCGGCTCCCACTCTGAATCTGAATTTTGCACCGACCGGACTGTCGCCACACGACATGCTACATTATTAATCATGTTTAAATCCTTGCCAGATCGCCTTCTTCCATTCCCATCATTCCTGAACCTAGTAGTGTTTGATCCGTTATCTCGAGGGATCAACGCATTATTTGATCCTTGTGGAGCTGAATGAGAACCACCTCTTGGCCTTTCTGTACTGAGGTTCCTTTGCTCAACCCTTAGTGGTTTGGGAGCCAGATGCCCTATCAATGCATTATATCTCTCATTTCTTTTCAAATTTGGAGAAATCTGAAGTGTTACACTTTCATTATCCTTATAAATTCGGCCATCAGCCCTCACACGGACCTGCGCGTGTCTTAGCACCAAATCTTGCAATTCTTGATACATCGCTTCACGAGTCCTCCTCCTTCTCTCACGTTTACGCTGATTAACTGTCGATGCATAAGGGACCCTTGGGGTTGTATCAAAGGTCGGTGCCCCCCGTGAAGACCTTGCATGTTTCCAAGGTGCTGCCGTCATGGGGTCATGTTGCCTTGGTAGAGCAAACTGCTGTGGAACCCGGTTTGAGGACTCAATGTTTTGCGAAGATGCTTTCACTCGCCACTGAGGCTTGTATCTTCTTGTTTCAGGCAGAGGGTAGCAACGATCTCGACGATTCCCATGTGGCCAGGGAGTGTTCACGATAATGAGCATGTGCGAATGATGGCCTGTTCCTAGGTGGAAGATGCTGATGTTCATTTTGAAGTCTGCTTTGCATTGCTCTAATCTGATGTTGCGTCTGTTCTAACTGAAGTTGAAGTTCCTCTGCTCTGGGCGCTGGTGTTTCATTGGTTAAAACAGCAAACCTGTTATTATTCTGCAAAGTAGACTGATGTCTCTGCGAGGTCTGAAAGCAAGGTACCCGTACTTGCTGATCCCGACTGATAGAACTTTGTTGAGAACACAATCTTGGCCCTGTTCGCTCCTTAATGATGCGTCTCCAAAATTCATTCATTATGGTTTCTTTGACCAGCTCGCAACTGGCCCCTCGTTCGGGAGAAAGAACAAAAAATTCATCGCTCATATCAGTGTACTGTTGATCCTGACGCCTATTCACATCTGAACTCTCAGGTGGGGCGTCACGTCCGGCAACGCGAGCCCTTAATTGTGACTGCAACTTCTTCACTTGTTGCCTCTTCCTTCTGTAATTGCGGTGTGCGTTCTTTTTGTTCAGAGCTCGAGCTCCTGCAATACTAGAATTCAGATGACGCTTGACATTTTCCAGCCCTTCAAGGAGTTCGGCTTCAGTAGTATGTGCAGTCCGGGTTCTGAACACTGAGAGGCATTGCTTATAGTCAGCGTTCATAACAGCTCCTGGGAGTTTCAGTAACTTCCTAGCATCCGTCATTAATACTTGACACTCTCTCCTATCCCTTGCATCTACGTAGTTCTGAACTTTCTTGGCATCATTCAAATCCGAGGAGTGCTCAGCCTGGTACACGTACATGTTGGAGCCAAAGCTTGAAACTACAACCGGTGGTAATGAACCAAACCAAAAGACAAAAGGCTCCATTTGCTTTGCGTTAGCCTTCGATCCATAGTTGGTGAAGCCCCCATCTGCACGAGATGTACACTGGTTAGAACTTCACCACACCACATAATCAGCCAAACAAGAAAAGGTGCCGAGGAGACAGGTCATGAGTAGATTCTGATGACTGATCACGAGCAGCGAAGATGGGAGGAGAGTCGAGTCCCACTGGGCGTGCCATTTGTTTTATGCGAGATAAATATCAAATTTATCCGTGTTGGCGTTTTAAGTGCGGGCGTGCCAGTATACGAGTGTATACGAATTAAAACAAAATAAAATAAAGCACACAAAATTATGCGGAGAAACTTGTAGTCTTTATTGCTGAAGATATACAAATCTCATTTTACATGCTCTTGGTATATCATCTGACATATAAAAGACAATTGCGTAATTCTCGACTCCTAGAACCTCGAAGGGATCTCTAGTTAATTACATTCATAGCATATCTATGAAAGACCTCCGATTAAGCTGCCTCAAACGGTCATCATCATTATCAAACTCCTGGCTTCTGTCTCCAAGGCAAAAAGAATATGCAAACGCTCTGAGCAAAACAATAATCTCGCCATGCTAAAAATTTATGGATTCATGCACCAAATCAAACAAGGGATATAGATCAAGTCTCAAAGAGAAAATAAAGTGGATCGTTCGGCCTCGTCGGTCATGAACATGATGTATCCTGCCTCGTCGGCCAGGAAGTGTATGTAAGTTTCGGCCTCGTCGGTCACGGAAGAAAGTGTATTGAGCATGGACTTGAAGATGAACCCTCATCTGATTGAGAAACATGGTTCTGCAGAATTTTGTCAATGGCGTCTTGTTTATTCCAGAGTAGGTAGCCATGTCTTTATTAATATTGGATTATCTCATGATGAGAAACCATCCTTTGTATATCACGTGACCCCCTTGCTACCTCTGAATATATGATGTATGCTGGACGATGATGTTGATTCTTTTTGTACAGCTATATTGCTTTCCCTTGTGACTCCACACCATGAAATGTTTACGGCGACGATTGAAGCGTCAGGTAGAGCCACGAAACATCATAACCTTCCCTTTTCCTTTTACTGATCAAACCATAAACATCCGTGGCGACGACTTGATCGCCATGTAGAGCCACGGGCTGCCATCAAACTGTTTTTCTGTAGATCGCGTGATAGAACGTCCGCGGCGACGATTAGATCGCCATGTAGAGCCGTGGATGCCGCCGAATTCTTTCTATAGATCAAACAAGGAAACACCCGCGACGACGATTAGATCGCCATGTAGAGCCGCGGGACACCGCCGATTTTTGTTGTAGATCAAACGATGAGATATCCACGGCGACGACTAGATCGTCATGTAGAGCCGCGGGACATCGCCGATTTTTGTTGTAGATCAAACGATGAGACATCCACGGCGACGATTAGATCGCCATGTAGAGCTGCGAGATGCCACAAAAAGAAGTGAACAAAGAGAAGAAAAATAAATAAAAGAGATAAATGATCATATGCAACCTTCATATGATTTACTCACCATATGGTTGTGCCATCGACGCGGCCACGGAGGGAAACGCCAAACGGGAAATGAAGATGTGTGTATGTGTGAGTGATGAGATGGAGATGATACGAAGTGTGTGTGTGTGTGTCTATGAGTAATACGGTGAATGGTGGTGGAATGGGCGTGTAAAATGGTGTGTGCGATGTAAGTGAGCTGAACCTCCTTCGCAGTCACTCGAGCAGCCTTTTTATAGCATCGTCTCCACCGGCTAGCTATGCGAATAGATAGGAAGATAAGCACGAGAGATTAGCATCGTCGCCGCTGCCGTTAGTAAAAAACCATATCTTATCTCTAATCTCTCGGCGTTGTTGAACCAAAAACAACCAACTCTGACCGCATGCCTTGACCAATACTTATCTCTTCGTAGATTTATTCAAGCCCAACTGATTGATTTTCTCTATCCCTAGCGACCACGAACCTTGGTTTTGTACCAACATCAACACGTCCAATTAGCAGCAGACCTGTACAAGATTTTACTACTTCAACACACCAAACATTCGCCTGGATAGTTGCTGACCGGTTGGACCGTGCATGCACACACGATTTATTCCATCAGCAAACTGGTTGATCGACTACTACTAAATCCATTTGATCAACAAAGTGCATGCGTTAACGTGACTAGGCCTGAAAATTCATAAACATAATATGATTTTCCCTTTTTCCCCTTGAAGGTCACCAAATATATATTTACGAGAGAAATTTGATTTTTCTTATCAATTATATACTCACTGACATGATCTGACGAGGGTCTGCTCATATCAAATAGATTAGATATATCTGTGCATCACATGGCAAACAAAAAAGGAGTCAAACAGTCTCGTTGCACCGGAATGGTAACCTTTGCCCGATGCCTTGGCCTGTGCTTGCCCCCTTTGCACCAAAGGGGAAACAAGGACACTGCGCAGGCCGGCGCCCGCTTGGCTTCCGCCTGGTCTCGATCGTCATGGCTTGCGTCACGGGCTCCTCGCGAGGTACCTCTGCCTTGATCTCTCCGCCTCCTCGCGAGCCTGCCTGATGAGGCTGCCTCTGAGGAAGCTTCCGGTCGTCCGCCCCGCGAGGCTTGGCCCCTCGCGAGGGTCTTTGAGCTTGAGCTGATGAAGATGGGCCGCGCTGGGCCCCCACTTGAGCCACGCCGCAGGCCGCAGGCAGGCAAGTCTGGGGACCCCCATTCCCAGAACACCGACAGTAGCCCCCGGGCCCAAGGCGCGCCCAGGCTTGGCCTAGCAGGGAGCAAAGAGGCAAGCACGAAGCGTCGCGGGCCCAAAAAGCCTGCGGCCTTGGGCGCCGCGTGGCGACTGATTGGTCGTGGACGTCTGCGCTTCCCCACGACGCCTCGGCGACCGCACGACTTGACAAGTCCCTGCATGCAGAGAAACCGGTCATGATTACCTGCGATCGTGGTGCTCGGCGGTTGGCTTCCTCCGGCTATAAGTACGGGGCTGCGCGAGCCCCTTTAGTCCATCCCTTCCTGCTGCTCCTTTCCTTCTTCTTCCTTGTTCTTGCTCCTTCTTACACCAATGGCACCAATCCGTCGGTTTTCTGCAGAAGAGAAGGGAAAGGCCCCCCGAGAGGGTCCTGACCCACTTCCGCCGAAGAAGCGGCTGGTCCTCTGCCACCGAGATGAGGGTGCTCAGCAGGAGGCATCGAGGCCCTGGTACAAGCGGCCGCCGCCTGGGTTTCTGCTACTCTTGTACGCCCGTGTTGTGGGTCCTGGGGGAGAAGGCGTCGAGCGACATCGACGGTGCCGCCGTCGACGCCGGCGAGTCACGATGGTGCGCGTCGTTCCTCCTGGAGTCCACGCCGAGCGCTCCTCTCGCGAGTTCGTGCTCCACGCCGCCATGCCTCCAAGCTCTTGGATTCGCCTTCCTCCTTCCTTCGCCTTCGAGATGCCGCCGAGCGGGGCTCTGGAGCTCTGGCTGCAGCACGCCAACTGCAGTACCCTTGCGACCGGAGCGGAGGTCGCGGTCGTCGCTCCAGGCAAGGTCTTCATGACCCGGGGCTGCGGTGAAATCGCCCGGGTCTGCCGAACGGTAGGTGCCTGATACGTCTCCAACGTATCTATAATTTTTGATTGCTCCATGCTATATTATCTACTGTTTTGGACTATATTGGGCTTTATTTTCCACTTTTATATTATTTTTGGGACTAACCTATTAACCGGAGGCCCAACCCAGAATTGTTGTTTTTTGCCTATTTCAGTGTTTCGAAGAAACGGAATATCAAACGGAGTCCAAACGGAATAAAATCTTCGGGAACGTGATTTTCTCACCGAACGTGATCCAGGAGACTTGGACCCTACTCCAAGGAGTCAAAGAGGCAGTCATGAGGGTGGGGGGCGTCCCCCCTAGGGCGCGCCCCTGCCTCGTGGGCCCCTCGGTGCTCCTCCGACATACTCCTTCCTCCTATATATACCTACGTACCCCCAAACGATCAGAACAGGAGCCAAAAACCTAATTCCACCGCCGCAACTTTCTGTATCCACGAGATCCCATCTTGGGGCCTGTTCCGGAGCTCCGCCGGAAGAGGGCTATCATCACGGAGGGCTTCTACATCATCATAGCCTCTCCGATGAAGTGTGAGTAGTTTACCTCAGACCTTCGGGTCCATAGTTAGTAGCTAGATGGCTTCTTCTCTCTCTTTGAATCTCAACACAAAGTTCTCCCCCTCTCTTGTGGAGATCTATTCGATGTAATCTTCTTTTTGCGGTGTGTTTGTTGAGACCGATGAATTGTGAGTTTATGATCAAGTCTATCTATGATAATATTTGAATCTTATCTGAATTCTTTTGTGTATGATTGGTTATCTTTGCAAGTCTCTTCGAATTATCCATTTTGTTTGGCCAACTAGATTGGTAGTTCTTGCCATGGGAGAAGTGCATAGCTTTGGGTTCGATCTTGCGGTGTCCTTTCCCAGTGACAGAAGGGGCAACAAGGCACGTATTGCATCGTTGCCATCGAGGATAACAAGATGGGGTTTATTTCATATTGCATGAATTTATCTCTCTACATCATATCATCTTGCTTAAGGCATTACTCTGTTTTTAACTTAATACTCTAGATGCATGCTGGATAGCGATTGATGAGTGGAGTAATAGTAGTAGATGCAGAATCGTTTCGATCTACTTGTCACGGACGTGATGCCTATATACATGATCATGCCTAGATATTCTCATAACTATGCTCAATTCTGTCAATTGCTCAACAGTAATTTGTTCACCCACCGTAGAATACTTATGCTCTTGAGAGAAGCCACTAGTGAAACCTATGTGTAACGCCCCGAGACCGATGTGCCAGGTGTCCTCTAGTTATTCGCTGTTGTTGCCTTGTCATTGCTTGCGTGTCTTGCATCTTATATCATGTCATCATGTGCATTTAATTTGCATACATGTTTATCTCATGCATCCGAGCATTTTCCCCGTTGTTCATTTTGCAATCCGGCGCTCCTATGTCACCCGGTGTCTTTTTCTACCTCTTTTCTTGTGTGGGGGTTAAACATTTCCGGATTGGACCGAGACTTGCCAAGCGGCCTTGGTTTACTACCGGTAGACCGCCTGTCAAGTTTCGTGCCATTTGGACTTCGTTTGATACTCCAACGGTTAACCGAGGGACCGAAAAGGCCTCGTGTGTGTTGCATCCCAACATCCTTCCAAACTGGCCCAAAACCCACCTAAACCCTCTCCATCATCTCGGTCGTTCGATCACGATCGCGTGGCCGAAAACCGCACCTCATTTGGACTCTCCTAGCTCCCTCTACCTATAAATAAGTGCCTCCCTCCAATTTTTTCGCGCAGTCTAACCCTAGATCCAACTCCCTCCGCGTCGCCGGGCATGTCCGTCCGCGCCGGACGCGTCCACCCCAGCCGGCCACCTCGTTCCGGCGAATCAGACGCTGACACGTCATCCCCGCCGCCGCTCCAGGCCAATCGGCGCCCCCCACCTCAGCGCAAGCGCCACCCCACTTCGCCGCACCGCGCCGCCGGGCCCGCGAAGCCCGCGAGAGGCCCGCCCGAGCCGCTCCGGCCCCGAGCTGCCCCGTGCCCCGCATGCTTGCTCCTCCCATCGGCCGGCGACTCGCGCCGCCGCCCAACGCCCTCGCCGCAGCCGACCATTGCCGGACCTCCTCTGCCACCGCTCGCCGCCGTCCTTCCATCACCGCCGACCTCGCCGGCCCCGCGTCCGCCGGAGCTCCGCCCCGCGCCACCCTGCACGCCGTGCCCCGGCCGCGTTCCCC
>NC_041380.1:411535252-411572199 GCF_002162155.2 Triticum dicoccoides
CCGCCTCTCGCCGGCGCTCGCCGGAGGCCGACCGGAGTCGTCCCTCGCCGGAGCTTCCACCTCGCCGGCATCTTCCTCCGCACCGGCCAGTTCCGATCCGGTGAGGGTGGACCAGATCCACCACTCCCCGAACCAAACACCTCGCCTCAGATCTGCATCGAGCCATCCCGCACCACTCCGCCCCGTTGACTTTCTCGGAGAGGTCTATATTTCTACTAAGTCCCCGAGATTTCCTGTTTCAAATGCCCATGTTCATCATGTCGTAACTTTGCATCCATAGCTCCGATTCTTGCGTGTAGCATATCAAATGTTCGCCTCAGAGAGTAGATCATTCCGTATCATTGCATCATTTTCATTTGAGCTCATATTGATGCCCGAAATGCTGTTGGAAGAGAGCTATTTGAGTTAATTGTCAGATCTGCCGCACCAAATAGCTATTTGTCATTTTTGCCATGATTAATGTGTGCATGATATGCTCTTGAGCTCTACATGTGTTTTGTTATATGCTTTTCCATCATTACAGAGATGCTATCCATGTTTTTTTGTGATATGTGTGGTGACTAGAACAAGCTTGCAAAGTAGTGCATTCGTTAATTCTGATTTCAGGGACTTAGGATTTCTCTAAGTCCTTGATCTGTTTTTATCAATATGCATATGTTCATGTTGTTTCCTAATGATTCGTGCCTCTTTTGAGGATGATCAGTAAGGATGTTTTGTTAACTTTGTAGTGCTCTATCGATCCATGTCTTTGTTTGCAATTATGGATCATCCTAGCTTGAGTCAATCGAGCTCTACTTTTGCTATTTCGTGAATCTGGGCAGATTGTCTACTTGTTAGCAATTTTGCCGAGGATGTTGTTGTTGATCCATGCATGCTATGTTGTTGTTCTTGCTATGTATAGCTTATATAATGTGTATTCTTGATGGGTGTATGCTTAGGTTGTCATTCCTTACTCTGTAGTGAGTGCATCGAGCTCGTAAACATGCCTACTTGATATCTGATTTGCATGCTCCAGTTTTTCACTAAGTCTGAGATCTGATTATGTTTTTGCCATGTTCACATGCTTGCAATTGTATTTTCTGATACCTTTTGGCTCAAGGTCACTAAGGGAATTTTGTTAAGCTCTTTGAGTAGCTCCATGCCATGCCTTGCTTTGCCATGTTAAGTTCCTGTAGCATATGTTTTTCTTGCTCCAAAGTGTGCTACCTGATCTGAAATTCCAGGCTTGTGTTAATTTCACTAAGTCTGAAACCTATTTATCAATTGCACTTTTGCCATGATTGTTTGAACCTGTTAATGGATGAATTGGCCGTATCTCAGTGTTCATCTTTTGCCAAGAATCATGAATGGATCCCTGCCATGAATTTTATTGCCATATTTGAGTGATGTAGCATGTTCATCTTGTTGCATTTAGATGGCTACTTGCTGTATATCGCAGACCGGTGCCATATTTGTTTTGCTTGCCATTTCCAAACCGTGCATCCGATTCCGGTGTTCTTTATATCGATTTCAACCGAAATCACCTCACCTTTCCAGTGGCACTCTTGGATTTCCAAGTTGAGGCCAGGTTCTTTCATTCCCTTGCTAATCATGCATATGCATCGCATACCGCATCCGGCATATCATACCATGTTCATGTGTGGTTTTCTTACTATGTTGTGTGCTTCTTTCCGGTGTTTGCTTCTTCGGGTTGGTTCCGGTAACGTCACATTTGTGAGGACCCGTTCGTCTACGTCCGTTTGTCTTCTTCATGGACTCGTTCTTCTTCCTTGCAGGATTTCAGACAAGATGACGATACCCTTGAAATCACTTCTATCTTTGCTTGCTAGTTGCTCGCTCTTTTGCTATGCCTATGCTGCGATACCTACCACTTGCTTATCATGCCTCCCATATTGTTGAACCAAGCCTCTAACCCACCTTGTCCTAGCAAACCATTGTTTGGCTATGTTACCGCTTTGCTCAGCCCCTCTTATAACGTTGTTAGTTGCAGGTGAAGATTGAAGTTTGTTCATTGTTGGAACATGGAGATGTTGTTCCTTGTTGGAACATGTTTACTTGTTGGGATATCACAATATATCTTATTTAATTAATGCATCTATATACTTGGTAAAGGGTGGAAGGCTCGGCCTTATGCCTGGTGTTTTGTTCCACTCTTGCCGCCCTAGTTTCCGTCATATCGGTGTTATGTTTCCGGATTTTGCGTTCCTTACGCGGTTGGGTTATAATGGGAACCCCTTGACAGTTCGCTTTGAATAAAACTCCTCGAGCAAGGCCCAACATTGGTTTTACCATTTGCCACCTTGCCTTTTCTTTCCCTTGGGTCGGCCAGCCCAAGGGTCATCTTTATTAAAACCCCCGGGCCAGTGCTTGTCTAAGTGTTGGTCCAACCCAGAGCACTGTGCGGGGCCGTCTCTTGGAAACTTGGGTTACGTTGGCTCCCATACGCTTAGCTTATCCGGTGTGCCCTGAGAACGAGATATGTGCAACTCCTATCAGGATTGTCGGCATAGCGGGTGGTCTTGCTGGACTTGTTTTACCATTGTCGAGGATGCCTTGTAACCGGGATTCTAAGTCTGATCGGGTCTTCCCGCTAGAAGGAATATCCTTCGTTGACCGTGAGAGCTTGTGATGGGCTAAGTTGGGACACCCCTGCAGGGATTTGAACTTTCAAAAGCCGTGCCCGCGGTTATGGGCAGATGGGAATTTGTTAATGTCCGGTTGTAGAAAACCTGAAGTTGACCTTAATTAAAATGCATCAACCGCGTGTGTAACCGTGATGGTCTCTTTCCGGCGGAGTCCGGGAAGTGAACACGGTGTTGGAGTTATGCTTGACGTAGGTTGTTCTAGGATCACTTCTTGATCATACTTTTATCGACCGTGCTTCGCCTTCTCTTCTCGCTCTCATTTGCGTATGTTAGCCACCATATATGCTAGTCGCTTGCTGCAGCTCCACCTCATACCTTTACCTTACCCATAAGCTTAAATAGTCTTGATCGCGAGGGTGTGAGATTGCTGAGTCCCCGTGACTCATAGATACTTCCAAAACTAGCTTGCAGGTGCCGATGAGTCCGTGCAGATGACGCAACCAAGCTCAAGGAGGAGCTCGATGAAGATCTTTTCCTTTGTGTTGTTTCGTTCTAGTTGATCAGTAGTGGAGCCCAGTTGGGGTCGATCGGGGATCTGTGTAGCTTTTGGGGTAGTCTTCTTTTATTTTGGCTCCGTAGTCGGGCCCTGATTGTATTTGGTTGATGTAATGCTTTATTCATGTAATTGTGTGAAGTGGCGAGTGTAAGCCAACTATGTATCTCTTTCCCTTATGTATTACATGGGTTGTGTGAAGATTACCTCACTTGCGACATTTCTTTCAATGCGGTTATGCCTCTAAGTCGTGCTTCGACACGTGGGAGATATAGCCGCATCGAGGGCGTGGCAAGTTGGTAATCAGAGCCTTCCCCGACCTTAGGAGCCCCATTGCTTGATCGAATTAGCGGACGAGTTGAGTCTATAAAAATGTTTTGAGTCATTTAGGATTATATACATCGGAGAGTTTAGGAATTCTTTTTTACTTTCCAGTCCCTTCATCGCTCTGGTAAGGCATCCTGACGTAGAGTTTTGACTCTTCTCTTCTCAAATTTCACTAAAAAAATTTTTAGGATCACGCGGGTATCTTGGAATCGTTCCGATCGATTTGTGACGAGAACATTGTTCTTGATGCCTCCTGTCATTTAGGGGTTGTGGCAATGTCCCGGGGAGTTGAGCTCCAAGGTGTTATCGTCACAATTTTATCGTTGCAGTTCTGGAATACCTGAGTTTAGTTTCGCCGACATCAAAAATCTCTTTTATGAAGTTGTTGGTGAGATAACCTCGACGCCACCCAGTACTGGGGCGGGAGTTCGGGAGTATTGCCATAACTTGTATAACGGATGCTTTTCGAAGGTTGAGGTAGATGGTTTCCGAAGTTTTTCTCGGTTATGCGTTGAAGGATGGATACAGCTGGATGTAGGATTTGTTAGTTTTGGGTGAGATATTATGCTTCCCCTGTATCCCCAACACCTGATTGCATAACCGGAAAATTTCGGGAGTTTATAAGTGGGAATTCAAGTAGCTCGACAGATGTATGATATGAAATTGGGGTTCGACGTCTAGTGGCCCGCCTATTCAGGGTTGGTTTTACAGTAGTCTCGTTGTGTCTTAATGTGTCCTTGGCTATGCCGACTCGGGGACACTTCGTATGTCATGTGCACTACCTTGTACATGATGGTGCTATACGATCGAGCCTGTGTAGGCCCCACCACGAAAACTTCGGATGAAATCTCTATCATATGTTTGTTCCGGCTTATTTTGCAAGCCAATCCTTTGTTTTGTTTTTGAGTTATGGTATTTGAGTTGCTTCGAAGTCAAGTGTTGATTCCATACCTTTCCGAACCGGTGTTCTCATACTCCACTGTGAATACCAATCCTTCATGATAATCGAGATTGTCATGTCAAACCTTTTCAAACGGTGTGCTTTTCTTCAAGCGGATCCGTCCATTTTCAACATCCGCAAGATTCAAACTCAGCTTTCTCAACGGTGTTTGCTTCATCCGTTCCAAGTTGTCTTTGTTTTCCCACCTCCCACCCTTGTTTCTTCAAGGACTCAGATTCCTTAATCAAGTATCTTTTATTCATGTGAAGTCTCTCCATTCTTTTCCTTTATGTTCTTACCCGGTGATTCTCATGAAGTTTGTAACGGAGCTTCAAGTTCGTCACTCTTCACTCGTTTTTCTTCTCCAGTGGATTCGAGTCAAGTTTTGTTGATCATACTTTTTTTCCTTGTTTCAATACCTTCTCATACCGATGCACCTCTTAATCATCTACTCCTCGCTATTCATTTGTTTTGGAGTGCCGAAGATATCTCGAAGATTCATGTGTTCACTCTGCTTTCGTTCAAGCTTTTTTTCGTGGATGTTATCTCATTCAAGCCATTTAATTCAACCGGTGCAATCTCTCCTTCAAATCATTCAACGGTGTTTCTTTTGAGTGGGCCCTAACCCACAGGTCTTTTCCCAGGATCTTACCTGACTCTTCTTATTTTCCCGGAGCTATCCTAAATTCTTTTCAAAGTTTGACGTAAGAATGAATTATCACCAGTCAAATGCCTTTCTCCAAGATCTGTCAAATTCTTTTCATCATTGGCTAAACCTTTTCCATTCTTCATTCCGGAGTGCCTCAAAAATTCATGGCGGTGTTTCTCATCGTCATTCTCAACATTTGAAGACCGAAGAAGAGTTTTACCTCCATATCTTGTCCGTCCTCTCAGAGATTCGTGGTTCTAATTCGAGGCCATCCTCTCATAATTGTGTGATTGTGAGAATTATTTTCACCCATCCGGAGTAATTCAAGATTCTTCTCAGTTTGTTATCCGGAGTCCATCAATTCTGGATTATTCATGTCAGCTTCCAGTTATCATTCTCTAATCATAACGATGCATCATACAAGTACATCCTCTAATCAGCTCATGATCTTTTGTTCTCGTGGATCTAACTTCCCTCTAGTATTTTCATTCGTTCTCTAATTCCTTTCCGGTGATTTATCCCTTTACTTCGTTCTTTGTCAATGCTTACGGTGGTTCATTCAATATTTTTCTTCTTTCTTATAATATCAATGCATTCGTTGTTTCCTAATTCTATGGGTGGTTCGTCGAAGACTTTCTTAAGTTTGCGCCATATCTATCTTCATCCTTTCCATGAGAATAAGTAGTGTGCCAAATCCATTGTTTGTCATCAATTTAATTGGTGAAGGATAAGCACAATGCAATTCTTATACTTGTCATCGAGTAAATTCAATTCTTTCCTTATTCCGGAGGCTCATCAAATTCTCGGTTTCTGTTGTTTCATCTTTTCTTTTCCAGAGTTCCAAGCCCTCTCAAATATATCGTCGCGAAGGTCCATCTAATCATTGCAAGGTTTCACCTTGTGTTTTCATCTTCTCTTTCTTTTTTGTTATCCTTTTTTTACCGGAGTTCTTCATGGAGGCTCTACATGATGGTTCATCAAGGATTTAATTCCTTCTCCAAGTTTTTCATCGAGATTCTCTTCTAAGAAGCTCAAGCTTTCTTCTTCTTGCAATCTGGAGTGCTTTTGTTCTCTCTTATCTTCTTGAGATGGTATTATGTCATTCTTGATAAGTTGAGTTCATGTTTCATGATTCACAGGTTGTTAAGAATGGGATATTTTAAATCCATCAACCTCTTCGTTGGAATTATCTTGGGTTATATTTCACCTAAAGCCTTCCCTAAGGATTGTTGCTATTTATGGTGCTTATAAATGATCCAAGTTCTTCTTTTATCCTCCCGGTGAAATAGTTTTCTCGTCTCCTTGTTCTTATCAACCCAATTCTTTTTCTCGTGAGTGGCAGGTTGTCACCTCATAATTTGAGATGTATTCCATAAGACCATATCAAGCTTATTCCTTTCGTTGTTGGTTTTCCAACAACTCCGTTCTAGCTTTTATGGTAAGCATGCTCCCTCAAGACCTTGTTTCCCTTTGTTCTGGAGGCGTTGTGATGTTGCTCTCTCCAACCCATCTTCTTACTTTGTCAGGATCGTGTTATTTTCGTCCTTATCCTCTTAACCGGAGTGTCATGCCCGCTTTTCGAGTTCTTCCCATCCTGTCAAGTTTTGCCTCAATTCTCAACAGGAGTGTTTTCGTCTTGGTTCACCCTCGCTGTATTCTTTTCTCGAATCTGTTCAACCTCGCAAGGTTCTTTGGTCTCACTTGTTTGTCAAAGGAGCAACTTAGTTTTACCTCTTCTCTTTCTCTTCCGTTTGTCCCTCCGGAGCCATTCTAGATCTCGGGACGAGATCCTTTCGTAGTGGTGGAGTGTTGTAATGCCCCGAGACCGATGTGCCAGGTGTCCTCCAGTTATTCGCTGTTGTTGCCTTGTCATTGCTTGCGTGTCTTGCATCTTATATCATGTCATCATGTGCATTTAATTTGCATACATGTTCGTCTCATGCATCCGAGCATTTTCCCCGTTGTTCGTTTTGCAATCCGGCGCTCCTATGTCATCCGGTGTCTCTTTCTACCTCTTTTCTTGTGTGGGGGTTAAAAATTTCCGGATTGAACCGAGACTTTCCAAGCGGCCTTGGTTTACTACCGGTAGACCGCCTGTCAAGTTTCGTGCCATTTGGACTTCGTTTGATACTCCAACGGTTAACCGAGGGACCGAAAAGGCCTTATATGTGTTGCAGCCCAACATCCTTCCAAACTGGCCCAAAACCCACCTAAACCCTCTCCATCATCTCGGTCGTTCGATCACGATCGCGTGGCCGAAAACCGCACCTCATTTGGACTCTCCTAGCTCCCTCTACCTATAAATAAGTGCCTCCCTCCGAATTTTTCGCGCAGTCTAACCGTAGATCCAACTCCCTCCGCGCCGCCGGACATGTCCGTCTGCGCCGGACGCGTCCACCCCAGCCGGCCACCTCGTTCCGGCGAATCAGATGCCGACACGTCATCCCCGCCGCCGCTCCAGGCCAATCGACGCCCGCCACCTCAGCACAAGCGCCACCCCACTTCGCCGCACCGCGCCACCGGGCCCGCGAAGCCCGCGGGAGGCCCGCCCGAGCCGCTCCAACCTCGAGCTGCCCCGTGCCCCGCGCGCTTGGTCCTCCCACCGGCCGGCGACTCGCGCCACCGCCCAACGCCCTCGCCGCAACCGGCCATCGCCGGACCTCCTCTGCCACCGCTCGCCGCCGTCCTTCCATCACCGCCAACCTCGCCGGCCCCGCGTCCGCCGGAGCTCCGCCCCCGCCACCCTGCGCGCCGTGCCCCGGCCGCATTCCCCGCCGTCAGAGGTCCTCACGGCGTCCACCTCTCGCCGGCGCTCGCCGGAGGCCGACCGGAGTCGTCCCTCGCCGGAGCTTCCACCTCGCCGGCATCTTCCTCCGCGCCGGCCAGTTCCGATCCGGTGAGGGTGGACTAGATCCACCACTCCCCGAACCAAACACCCCGCCTCAGATCTGCACCGAGCCATCCCGCACCGCTTTGTCCCGTTGACTTTCTCGGAGAAGTCTATATTTCTACCAAGTCCCCGAGATTTCCTGTTTTAAATTCCCATGTTCATCATGTCGTAACTTTGCATCGATAGCTCCGATTTTTGCGTGTAGCATATCAAAATGTTCGTCTCAGAGAGTAGATCATTTCATATCATTGCATCATTTTCATTGGAGCTCATCTTGATGCCCGAAATGCTATTGGAAGAGAACTATTTGAGTTAATTGTCAGATCTGCTGCACCAAATAGCTATTTGTCATTTTTTCCATGATTAATGTGTGCATGATATGCTCTTGAGCTCTACATGTGTTTTGTTATATGCTTTGCCATCGTTACAGAGGTGCTATCCATGTTTTTTTGTGATATGTGTGGTGACTAGAACAAGCTTGCAAGGTAGTGCATTCGTTAATGTTGATTTCAGGGACTTAGGATTTCTCTAAGTCCTTGATCTGTTTTTATCAATATGCCATATGTTCATGTTGTTTCCTAATGATCCGTGCCTCTTTTGAGGATGATCAGTAAGGATGTTTTGGTAACTTTGTAGTGATCTATCTATCCATGTCTTTGTTTGCAATTATGGAGCACCCTAGCTTGAGTCAATCGAGCTCTACTTTTGCTATTTCGTGAATCTGGGCAGATTGTCTACTTGTTAGCGATTTTGCCGAGGATGTTGTTGTTGATCCATGCATGCTATGTTGTTGTTCTTGCCATTTCTAGCTTATATAATGTGTATTCTTGATGGGTGTATGCTTAGGTTGTCATGCCTTGCTCTGTAGTGAGTGCATCGAGCTCGTAAGCATGCCTACTTGATATCTGATTTGCATGCTCCAGTTTTTCACTAAGTCTGAGATCTGATTATGTTTTTGCCATGTTCACATGCTTGCAATTGTATTTTCTGATCCCTTTTGGCTCAAGGTCACTAAGGGAATTTTGTTAAGCTCTTTGAGTAGCTCCATGCCATGCCTTGCTTTTCCATGTTAAGTTCCTGTAGCATATGTTTTTCTTGCTCCAAAGTGCTACCTGATCTGAAATTCCAGGCATGTGTTAATTTCACTAAGTCTGAAACCTGTTTATCAATTGCACTTTTGCCATGATTGTTTGAACCTGTTAATGGATGAATTGGCCATAGCTCAGTGTTCATCTTTTGCCAAGAATCATGAATGGATCCCTGCCATGAATTTTGTTGCCATGTTTGAGTGCTGTAGCATGTTCATCTTGTTGCATTTAGATGGCTACTTGCTGTATATCGCAGACCGTGCCATATTTGTTTTGCTTGCCATTACCAAACCGTGCATCCGATTCCGGTGTTCTTTATATCGATTTCAACCGAAATCACCTCACCTTTCCAGTGGCACTCTTGGATTTCCAAGTTGAGCCCAGGTTCTTTCATTCCCTTGCTAATCATGCATATGCATCGCATACCGCATCCCGCATATCATACCATGTTCATGTGTGGTTTTTTTACTATGTTGTGTGCTTCTTTCCGGTGTTTGCTTCTTCGGATTGGTTCCGGTAACGTCGCATTTGTGAGGACCCGTTCATCTACGTCCGTTTGTATTCTTCATGGAATCGTTCTTCTTCCTTGCGGGATTTCAGGCAAGATGACCATACCCTCGAAATCACTTCTATCTTTGCTTGCTAGTTGCTCGCTCTTTTGCTATGCCTATGCTACGATACCTACCACTTGCTTATCATGCCTCCCATATTGTTGAACCAAGCCTCTAACCCACCTTGTCCTAGCAAACCATTGTTTGGCTATGTTACCGCTTTGCTCAGCCCCTCTTATAGCATTGTTAGTTGCAGGTGAAGATTGAAGTTTGTTCCTTGTTGGAACATGGAGATGTTGTTCCTTGTTGGGACATGTTTACTTGTTGGGATATCACAATATCTCTTATTTAATTAATGCATCTATATACTTGGTAAAGGGTGGAAGGCTCGGCCTTATGCCTGGTGTTTTGTTCCACTCTTGCCACCCTAGTTTCCGTCACATCGGTCTTATGTTCCCGGATTTTGTGTTCCTTACGTGGTTGGGTTATAATGGGAACCCCTTGACAGTTCGCCTTGAATAAAACTCCTCCAGCAAGGCCCAACCTTGGTTTTACCATTTGCCACCTAGCCTTTTTCCTTTGGGAGTTACGCATCCCGAGGGTCATCTTTATTTTAAACCCCCGGGCCAGTGCTTGTCTAAGTGTTGGTCCAACCCAGAGCACCATGCGGGGCCGTCCCTTGGCAACTTGGGTTACGTTGGCTCCCGTACGCTTAGCTTATCCGGTGTGCCCTGAGAACGAGATATGTGCAGCTCCTATCGGGATTTGTCGGCACAGCGGGTGGTCTTGCTGGAATTGTTTTACCATTGTCGAGGATGTCTTGTAACCGGGATTCCGAGTCTGATCGGGTCTTCCCGCTAGAAGGAATATCCTTCGTTGACCGTGAGAGCTTGTGATGGGCTAAGTTGGGACACCCATACAGGGATTTGAACTTTCGAAAGTCGTGCTCGTGGTTATAGGCAGATGGGAATTTGTTAACGTCCGGTTGTAGAAAACCTGAAGTTGACCTTAATTAAAATGCATCAACCGCGTGTGTAACCGTGATGGTCTCTTTCCGGCGGAGTCCGGGAAGTGAACACGGTGTTGGAGTTATGCTTGACATAGGTTGTTCTAGGATCACTTCTTGATCATACTTTTATCGACCGTGCTTTGCCTTCTCTTCTTGCTCTCATTTGCGTATGTTAGCCACCATATATGCTAGTCGCTTGCTGCAGCTCCACCTCATACCTTTACCTTACCCATAAGCTTAAATAGTCTTGATCACGAGGGTGTGAGATTGCTGAGTCCCCGTGACTCACAGATACTTCCAAAACCAGCTTGCAGGTGCCGATGAGTCCGTGCAGATGACGCAACCAAGCTCAAGGAGGAGCTCGATGAAGATCTTGTCCTTTGTGTTGTTTCGTTCTAGTTGATCAGTAGTGGAGCCCAGTTGGGGTCGATCAGGGATCTGTGTAGCTTTTGGGGTAGTCTTCTTTTATTTTGGCTCCGTAGTCGGGCCCTGATTGTATTTGGTTGATGTAATGCTTTATTCATGTAATTGTGTGAAGTGGCGAGTGTAAGCCAAGTATGTATCTCTTTCCCTTATGTATTACATGGGTTGTGTGAAGATTACCTCACTTGCGACATTGCTTTCAATGCGGTTATGCCTCTAAGTCGTGCTTCGACACGTGGGAGATATAGCCGCATCATGGGCGTGACACTATGGCCCCCGGGTCTATTCTCATCATATCAATCTCCATCACTTTAATCTTGCTTTGCTTTTTTACTTTGCCTTTACTTTTTACTTTGCATCTCTATACCAAAAATATTATATCTATCAGATCTCACTCTCGTAAGTGACCGTGAAGGGATTGACAACCCCTAATCGCGTTGGTTGCGAGTAGCTATCGTTTTGTGCAGGTACGAGGGACTTGAGCGTGGCCTCCTACTGGATTGATACCTTGGTTCTCAAAAACTGAGGGAAATACTTACGCTACTCTACTACATCATCCATTCCTCTTCGGCGAAAACCAACGCAAGCTCAAGACGTAGCAAGAAGGATTTCTGGTGCCGTTGCTGGGGATTCTACGCAAAAAGTCAACATACCAAGTACCCATCACAATCCCTATCTCTTGCATTACATTATTTGCCATTTGCCTCTCGTTTTCCTCTCCCCCACTTCACCCTTGCCGTTTTATTCGTCCCCCCTCTCTCTATCCTCCCTCTCTATTTGCCTCTTTTGCCCGTTTGCTCTTGTTTGCTTGTGTGCTAGTTTGCTTGTTTGTCGCGATGGCTCAAGATACTACCAAATTGTGTGACTTCATCAATACCAATAATAATGATTTCCTTAGCACTCTGATTGCTCCTCTTACCAATACTGAATCTTGTGAAATCAATGCTGCTTTGTTGAATCTTGTTATGAAAGATCAATTCGCCGGCCTTCCTAGTGAAGATGTCACTACTCATCTGAATAGCTTCGTTGATTTATGTGATATGCAAAAGAAAAAAGATGTCGATAATGATGTCGTTAAATTGAAGCTATTTCCTTTTTCGCTTAGAGATCGTGCTAAAGCTTGGTTTTCGTCTTTGCCTAAAAATAGTATTGATTCATGGAACAAGTGCAAAGATGCTTTTATCTCTAAGTATTTTCCTCCCGCTAAGATCATCTCTCTTAGAAATGATATTATGAACTTTAAACAACTTGATCATGAACATGTTGCACAAGCTTGGGAGATAGTGAAATTAATGATACGTAATTGCCCTACTCATGGTTTGAATTTGTGGATGATTATACAAAAATTTTATGCCGGATTGAATTTTGCTTCTAGAAATCTTTTAGATTCGGCCGCGGGAGGCACTTTTATGGAAATCACTTTAGGAGATGCTACTAAACTCCTAGATAATATTATGGTTAATTATTCTCAATGGCATACTGAAAGATCTTCTAGTAAAAAAGTGCATGCGATAGAAGAAATCAATGTGTTGAGTGGAAAGATGGATGAACTTATGAAATTATTTGCTACTAAGAGTGTTTCTTCTGATCCTAATGATATGCCTTTGTCTACTTTGATTGAGAATAACAATGAATCTATGGATGTGAATTTTTTTGGTAGGAATAATTTTGGTAATAATTCTTATAGAGGGAATTTTAATCCTAGGACATATCCTAGTAACCCTTCTAATAATTATGGGAATTCCTACAACAACTCTTATGGAAATTATAATAAGATGCCCTCTGAATTTGATAATAGTGTTAAAGAATTTATGAATTCACAAAAGAATTTTAATGCTTTGCTTGAAGAGAAATTGCTTAAAGTTGATGATTTGCCTAGGAACATTGATAGAATTTCTCTTGAGACTGATTCTTTAAAGCTTAGATCTATTCCTCCTAAGCATGATATCAATGAGTCTCTAAAAGCCATGAGAATTTCCATTGATGAGTGCAAGGAAAGAACCGCTAGGATGCGTGCTTCCAAAGATGCCTTTATTAAAGCGTGTTCTTCCAAATCCTATGAAAATCAAGATGAAGATCTAAAAGTTATTGATGTGTCCCCTATTAAATCTTTGTTTTGCAATATGAATCTTGATGAAACTGAATATGATCTTCCTTTACCTAGAAGGTGTTCTAAAAATTCGGAGTATTTAGATCCTAATGATGAAATTGATGAAAGTGGGATTGAAAGAAATACAAATCTAGATGTTGCTAAACCCACTATATTGGATTTCAAGGAATTTAATTATGAAAGTTGCTCTTTAATTGATTGTATTTCCTTGTTGCAATCCGTGCTAAATTCTCCACATGCTTATAGTCAAAATAAAGCCTTCACCGAACATATTGTTGATGCCTTGATGCAATCTTATGAAGAAAAACTTGAGTTGAAAGTTTCTATCCCTAGAAAACTCTATGATGAATGGAACCAACTATTAAAATTAAAATTAAAGATCATGACTTTTATGCTTTGTGTGATTTGGGTGCTAGTGTCTCCACTATTCCCAAGACTTTATGTGATTTGCTAGATTTCCGTAATTTTGATGATTGCTCTCTAAACTTGCATCTTGCGGATTCTACTATTAAGAAACCTATGGGAAGGATTAATGATGTTCTTATTGTTGCAAATAGGAATAATGTGCCCATAGATTTCATTGTTCTTGATATAGATTGCAATACTTCTTGCCCTATTGTTCTTGGTAGACCTTTCCTTAGAACGGTTGGTGCGATTACTGATATGAAGGAAGGGAATATTAGATTTCAATTTCCATTAAAAAAGGTCATGTAATGCTTTCCAAGAAAGAAAATAAAATTACCATATGAAACTATCATGAGAGCCACTTATGGATTGCCTACCAAAGATGGCAATACCTAGATCTATCCTCACTTTTATGCCTAGCTAGGGGCGTTAAACGATAGCGCTTGTTGGGAGGCAACCCAATTTTATTCTTATTCCTTGATTTTTGATCATGTTTAGTAATAAATAAATTATTTAGCCTCTGTTTTGGTTGTGTTTTTTTGTTTAATTAGTGTTTGTGCCAAGTAGAACCGTTGGGAAGACTTGGGGAAAGTCTTGTTGAACTTGCTGTAAAAACAGAAACTTTAGCGCTCACGAGAACTGCTGTCATTTTTATTTGAAGAGTGATATTTAGTTAATTCTTTTTTCAGATCATTAATAGATAAATTCCTCACGTCCATAAATTTATTTTAGAATTTTTGGGGTTCCAGATCTTGCGCTAGCTACAGATTACTACAGACTGTTCTGTTTTTGACAGATTCTGTTTTTCTTGTGTTGATTGCTTATTTTGATGAATCTATGGCTAGTAAAATAGTTTATAATCCATAGAGAAGTTGGAATATAGTAGGTTTAACACCAATATAAATAAATAATGAGTTCATTACAGTACCTTGAAGTGGTCTTTTGTTTTCTTTCACTAACGGAGCTCACGAGTTTTCTATTTTGAGTTTTGTGTTGTGAAGTTTTCAAGTTTTGGGTGAATTCTTTTGATGGATTATGGAACAAGGAGTGGCAAGAGCCTAAGCTTGGGGATTCCCATGGCACCCCCAAGACAATCCAAGGACACCAAAAATTCAAAGCTTGGGGATGCCCCGGAAGGAATCCCCTCTTTCGTCCACTTCCATCGGTAATTTACTTGGAGCTATATTTTTATTCACCAACATGATATGTGTTTTGCTTGGAGCATCTTGTATTATTTGTGTCTTTGTGTCTTAGTATGCCACAATCATCCTTGCTGTACACACCTTTTGAGAGAGCCATACATGAATTAAAATTTGATAGAATACTCTATGTGCTTCACTTATATCTTTTGAGCTAAGTAGTTTTGCTCTATGTGCTTCACTTATATCTTTTGAGCTAAGTAGTTTTGCTCTATGTGCTTCACTTATATCTTTTGAGCGTTATAATTTTGCTCTATGTGGTTCACTTAGATTTAGAGCACGGTGGTGGATTTGTTTTAAAGAAACTATTGATCTCTCATGCTTCACTTAAACTATTTTGAGAGTCTCTTAATAGCATGGTAATTTGCTTAATAATAATATGCTTGGTGTTCAAGATTTGTGAAACTTTCTTTTGAGTGTGTTGAATACTAAGAAAAGATTGAAGCATGATAATTGTTTTGAGATATGGAGGTGATAATATTAAAGTCATGCTAGTTGAGTAGTTGTGAATTTAAAGAATACTTGTGTTAAAGTTTGTGATTCCCGTAGCATGCACGTATGGTGAACCGTTATGTGATGAAGTCGGAGCATGATTTATTTATTGATTGTCTTCCTTATGAGTGGCGGTCGGGGACGAGCATTGGTCTTTTCCTACCAATCTATCCCCCTAGGAGCATGCGTGTAATACTTTGCTTTGATAACTTCTAGATTTTTGCAATAAGTTTATGAGTTCTTTATGACTAATGTTGAGTCCATGGATCATACGCACTCTCACCCTTCCACCTTTGCTAGCCTCTCTAATACCGCGCACCTTTTGCCGGTATCATACACCTACCATATACCTTCCTCAAAACAGCCACCATACCTACCTATTATGGCATTTCCATAGCCATTTCGAGATATATTGCCATGCAACTTTCCACCATCTAGTTCATCATGACACATTCATCATTGTCATATTGCTTATCATGATCATGTAGTTGACATAGTATTTGTGGCAAAGCCACCGTTCATTTTTTTTCATACTTGTCACTCTTGATTCATTGCATATCCCGGTACACTACCGGAGGCATCCATATAGAGTCATACTTTGTCTTAGAATCGAGTTGTAATCATTGAGTTGTAAATAAATAAAAGTGTGATGATCATCATTTAATAGAGCATTGTCCCAAAAAAAGGAGAAAGGCCAAAGAAAAAAAAGGGCCCAAAAAAAGAGGGAGAAAATAAATAAAAAGGGGCAATGCTACTATCCTTTTACCACACTTGTGCTTCAAAGTAGCACCATGATCTTCATAGTAGAGAGTCTCTCATGTTATCACTTTCATATACTAGTGGGAATTTTACATTATAGAACTTGGCTTGTATATTCCAATGATGGGCTTCCTCAAATTGCCCTAGGTCTTCATGAGCAAGCAAGTTGGATGCACACCCACTAGTTTCTTTTGTTGAGCTTTCATACATTTATAGCTCTAGTGCATCCGTTGCATGGCAATCCCTACTCACTCACATTGATATCTATTGATGGGCATCTCCATAGCCCATTGATACACCTAGTTGATGTGAGACTATCTTCCCCTTCTTTTTGTCTTCTCCACAACCACCATTCTATTCCACCTATAGTGCTATATCCATGGCTCACGCTCATGTATTGCGTGAAGATTGAAAAAGTTTTGAAAAAGTTAGAGTATGAAACAATTGCTTGGCTTGTCATCAGGGTTGTGCATGATTTAAATACTTTGTGTGGTGAAGATAGAGCATAGCCAGACTATATAATTTTGTAGGGATAACTTTCTTTGGCCATGTTATTTTGAGAAGACATAATTGCTTTGTTAGTATACTTGAAGTATTATTATTTTTATGTCAATATAAAATTTTGTCTTGAATCTTTCGAATCTGAATATTCATATCACAATTAAGAAGATTTGCATTGAAATTATGCCAAGTAGCACTTCGCATCAAAAATTCTCTTTTTATCATTTACCTACTCGAGGACGAGCAGGAATTAAGCTTGGGGATACCTGATACGTCTCCAACGTATCTATAATTTTTGATTGCTCCATGCTATATTATCTACTGTTTTGGACTATATTGGGCTTTATTTTCCACTTTTATATTATTTTTGAGACTAACCTATTAACCGGAGGCCCAGCCCAGAATTGTTGTTTTTTTGCCTATTTTAGTGTTTCAAAGAAACGGAATATCAAACGGAGTCCAAACGGAATAAAATCTTCGGGAACGTGATTTTCTCACTGAATGTGATCCAGGAGATTTTGACCCTACTCCAAGGAGTCAAAGAGGCGGTCACGAGGGTGCCCCCCCTAGGGCGCGCCCCCTGCCTCGTGGGCCCCTCGGTGCTCCTCTGACGTACTCCTTCCTCCTATATATACCTACGTACCCCCAAACGATCAGAACAGGAGCCAAAAACCTAATTCCACCACCGCAACTTTCTGTATCCACGAGATCCCATCTTGGGGCCTGTTCTGGAGCTCCGCCGGAAGAGGGCCATCATCATGGAGGGCTTCTACATCATCATAGCCTCTCCGATGAAGCGTGAGTAGTTTACCTCAGACCTTCGGGTCCATAGTTAGTAGCTAGATGGCTTCTTCTCTCTCTCTCTTTGAATCTCAATACAAAGTTCTCCCCCTCTCTTGTGGAGATCTATTCGATGTAATCTTCTTTTTGCGGTGTGTTTGTTGAGACCGATAAATTGTGGGTTTATGATCAAGTCTATCTATGAATAATATTTGAATCTTCTCTGAATTCTTTTATGTATGATTGGTTATCTTTGCAAGTCTCTTCGAATTATCCGTTTGGTTTGGCCAACTAGATTGGTAGTTCTTGCCATGGAAGAAGTGCTTAGCTTTGGGTTCGATCTTGCGGTGTCCTTTCCTAGTGACAGAAGGGGCAGCAAGGCACGTATTGCATCGTTGCCATCGAGGATAACAAGATGGGGTTTATTTCATATTGCATGAACTTATCTCTCTACATCATGTCATCTTGCTTAAGGCGTTACTCTGTTTTTAACTTAATACTCTAGATGCATGCTGGATAGCGGTCGATGAGTGGAGTAATAGTAGTAGATGCAGAATCATTTCGATCTACTTGTCACGGACGTGATGCCTATATACATGATCATTCCTAGATATTCTCATAACTATGCTCAATTCTGTCAATTGCTCAACAGTAATTTGTTCACCCACCGTAGAATACTTATGCTCTTGAGAGAAGCCCCTAGTGAAACCTATGCCCCCCGGGTCTATTCTCATCATATCAATCTCCATCACTTTAATCTTGCTTTGCCTTTTACTTTGCCTTTACTTTTTACTTTGCATCTCTATACCAAAAATACTATGTCTATCAAATCTCACTCTCGTAAGTGACCATGAAGGGATTGACAACCCCTAATCGCGTTGGTTGCGAGTAGCTATCGTTTTGTGCAGGTACGAGGGACTTGAGCATGGCCTCCTACTGGATTGATACCTTGGTTCCCAAAAACCGAGGGAAATACTTACGCTACTCTGCTACATCATCCTTCCTCTTCGGGGAAAACCAACGCAAGCTCAAGACGTAGCAGTGCCCTCGTAATTCATCTTGAATACGATGGCGCCTCCCTGATGTTCTTCAAGGTCTTCGATACTGAAGGACGCCGACTGGAGTGAAAGCCCAAGTGCTCCCTAGGTGGTTTTGATAATTGATGACAACATATCTCTTGTTGGACTAACATTTCGATCTAGCATGTTTCAGATAAGTTCAATAATGGAGTGGCATGGACTAAAGGTTGTGGGAACTCCTTCAAGATGCTAAGGACAAAGGATTGGCTAAAGCTTCAAGCTCAAGACTCCTCATTTTACATTTTAGTGATCCAAGATCACATTGAGTCTTTAGGAAAAGCCAATACTATCAAGGAGGGATGAGGTGTTGCTTAGTGAGCCTCTTGCTTCATGTGCTTAGTGATATGCTCCAAAACCCTCAGCTACTTTCCCACTTCCACATATGACCTAAACCCAAGGTATGTTATTCCATCTTAGAGAAGCTTTACTCCAAGACATGAGTCAAAGCAACTCAACAAGATATGAATACATCAAGATGCTTAAACGAAAGATGGTAACCCCATTTTGAGCTTAAACGATGAGTATGACCTATGATCAAGTGTTCCCACTTGACTCCTAAGTCAATATACTCAGGTGACTATGTCACCGCCCAACTCTAGATGAAGCTCTCTTGTGTTCTTTCTTTGTGTTATTGCATTTGTCTCATGCATGTTTATTTTCTCTCTTTTTTTTAAACAAAAAAACTTCATCTAGATCTTTCAGTTTCTTCTCCTTTCTCTTTGTTTTTTGTTCTGCATTTTCTGCACTTAATTCCTTGCAAATCCTTCAGGAAATTCATTGCAAATCTTTGTGAGATCCTACATGTCTAGTGAGCTGAGGTGACAAGTGTTTTTCTCTATGTAAACTCGGTTTCACCGACTTGCAATATTCGGTCCAACCGAATCTTTTCGGTACCACCGAAATGTGCCACTCGGTGCCACCGACTTTGCAATCAGAAAAACAAGATTGCCACTTGTTCTACATTTCTTCTAATCCAGCTCCACTCAATGAATCTTGTCCTCTACAAGCATCACAATTTTATCCTCTGCTTTGTGCTGCATCTCGAGGACCAAACCTAGTCGACGGATTCCAGGAAAAACCTTCTTGGAAATTGATGTCAAAGGGGGAGAAAGAGATCACATCAAAGCTCAAGGGGGAGAGAAAGTCTCAAGGATCCCAGATATTATTAAGAAATCTCCAGGGGGAGAGAATACTCAAGGATCCCAGATGCTTGATGTTCAAGAGGAGAGATACCACATGTCCTTTTGGGGGAAAGACATGTTCATATGTACTCATTTGAATTAAGTTCCATTTGTATCTTTCAGCTCTGATTTTCTGTTCCCTATCTTCTCCCAATATCCCATGTAAGATTCAGGGGGAGCAAGACACCTAAGGGAAAGAAATCAGTCAAATTCATTGCATATTTTTATTCTTGGGGACATGTTGAATTCAATATGGTACCTTGTACTCACTCCCTACATGTCATCCCAGTCTTGGTATTCTTGTGGTTTCTTTTGTTTGCTCTGGCTAGTGGATGTACCTGTGTTATCTAACCTTGTTTGTGCAGGTTCATTCCATCCTAAGCCAACTCAAGACCACAAGGTAAGTATATGCATCAAAATCATGAGTATGAGGAGTTCTTGCTTATGTACATACTGTTTGCAAGAAGGACTCGTGAGCATGAAGGTATTTTTCTTGATAATCTTTTGCTCTGATGCATATGGCCAAGATGCATGTAACACATTGCCTACTCTGTCATGGTTATGCTCTCACATGCCTCTATATTTCATATTTACATGAGTGCATACATGTAGGGGGAGCCTATGCTTGTTACATGTCCTTCAAAAGCTTTACTTGTTGTTCTTTATATCTTTATCTAAATCTTTGATGTATGTTGCCATCAATTACCAAAAAGGGGGAGATTGAAAGCACAAGTGCTCCCTAGGTGGTTTTGATAATTGATGACAACATATCTCTTGTTGGACTAACATTTTGATCTAGCATGTTTCAGATAAGTTCAACAATGGAGTGGCATTGACTAAAGGTTGTGGGAACTCCTTCAAGATGCTAAGGACAAAGGATTGGCTAAAGCTTCAAGCTCAAGACTCCTCATTTTACATTTTAGTGATCCAAGATCAGATTGAGTCTTTAGGAAAAGCCAATACTATCAAGGAGGGATGAGGTGTTGCTTAGTGAGCCTCTTGCTTCATGTGCTTAGTGATATGCTCCAAAACCCTCAGCTACTTTCCCACTTCCACATATGACCTAAACCCTAAGCCAAACTCGGTCCTACCGATTCTTCCTATCCGGCGCCACCGAGTTTCACTTGTCATAAGCCACTGCCAAACTCTAATCAGTTCGGTCTCACCGATGGGATCTCGGTCTCACCGAGATGGGCTTGCAAACTCTCTGTTACCCGTTGCAATATTCTCGGTCCCACCGAGATATGCAATCGGTTCCACCGAGTTTGCTTGGCCAAATCTCAGTTTCACTTATTACCCAAATCGGTCCCATCGAGTTTGAGTAATCGGTCAAACCGAGTTTTGGATTTACCCTAACCCTAGCACATCGGTCCCACCGAGTTGATCCAGTCGGTCCCACCGAAATCTCTAACGGTCACTAGGTTTACCTTTTCGGTCCGACCGAGTTTGTTGATTCGGTCCCACCGAGATTGGAAAATGGTGTGTAACGGTTGGATTTTGTGTGGAGGCTATATATACCCCTCCACCTCCTCTTCATTTGATGAGAGAGCCATCAGAACACATACACCATTCCAACTCATTTGTTCTGAGAGAGAACCACCTACTCATGTGTTGAGACCAAGATATTCCATTCCTACCATATGAATCTTGATCTCTAGCCTCTCCAAGTTGCTTTCCACTCAAATCTTCTTTCCACAAAATCCAAATCCTATGAGAGAGAGTTGAGTGTTGGGGAGACTATCATTTGAAGCACAAGAGCAAGGAGTTCATTACCTACACACCATTTGTTACTTCTTGGAGAGTGGTGTCTCCTAGATTGGCTAGGTGTCACTTGGGAGCCTCCGACAAGATTGTGGAGTTGAACCAACGAGTTTGTAAGGGCAAGGAGATCGCCTACTTCGTGAAGATCTACCGCTAGTGAGGCAAGTCCTGTGTGGGCGATGGCCATGGTGGGATAGACAAGGTTGCTTCTTCGTGGACCCTTTGTGGGTGGTTGCTTCTTCGTGGACCCTTCGTGGGTGGAGCCCTGTGTGGACTCGCGCAACCGTTACCCTTTGTGGGTGGAGCCCTCCGTGGACTCTCGCAACCGTTACCCTTTGTGGGTTGAAGTCTCCATCAACGTGGATGTAGGATAGCACCACCTATTCGAACCACGGGAAAAACATCCGTGTCTCCAATTGCGTTTGATTTCTCCAAACCCGTCCCTTTACATTCTTGCAAGTTGCATGCTTTATATTCTGCTGCTCATATACTCTTTGCATGCTTGCTTGATATGTATTGTGAGTGTTGAAATTGTGCCTAAACTCCACTTAAACTGAAAAAACTTAAAAATTGCAACTTTAGCATTAAGTGTCTAATCACCCCCCTCTAGACACATCTACTTCTAGATCCTACAAGTGGTATCAGAGCATTGGTCTCCATTGCCTTGGTTTAATCACCATTGGAGGAATATGGATGTGTTTACATAGGGAGTCTTAGACATAGAGTGCCTATTCTTGATGGAGAGTATTTTCATGAGTGGAAAAATGAGATGCTTGTAATCTTCAATCTATATCATTTGAACAAGTATATTGCTAGCCCTTGTGCATCTCATATTGATCCTTTGCATCCTACCCTAGATGAAGATATTGACATGACTCGCAATCTTAGAACTATTGAGCTCATCATTAGAGGATTGCCCAAAAATTTGATTGCTAGTTTGCCTACTCAAAATTGTGCCTATACTATATGGAAATTTCTTGAGGAACAATTTCCCGATCATTCCTTGAAAACTTTGGATGAAATTCTCCATAAATCTATTGCCTTGAGTAAGATGAACTCTAGTGATCCTAGTTTTGGTAAATGTCTATTTGAACTTACCAATCTTAAGCATGCTAAAGGAGATGTTGGAATCATTAATGATATCATATTCAAAGCTATAAGAATTCATAAAAGTGACCACTTTGATGATCATTTATCTAATGAATTACCCTCTCTAGGAAATGATGAGTCACAAGATCGTGATGAACATGAATATTATGATGATGATGATAGTGACTTCGATCTTGATAATGCAATGAGACATTTTGGTCTTATGGCAAATCTTCGGGGATATGAATCAGGAGGAAAGGAATGGGTTCTTGATAGTGGATGTACTGATCATATGACCGGAGATGAAGAGATGTTTCGTGAGCTTACTGAAAATGACGGCCCTCGAAAATATGTCACCTTTGGTGATAATTCAAAGGGTAAAGTGGTTGGCCTTGGTAAGGTGGCCATCTCACATGATAGTTCCATTCAAAATGTCATGCTTGTTGAATCTCTTGGCTACAACTTACTTTCAGTATCTAGACTTGCTGATTTCGGTTTGAATGTCCTATTTACTGAGGTAGATTGCCAAGTATTTCGTCAAGACAATCATAAAATGGTCTTTACCGGTATGCATACAGGTGATCTTTACATTGTCGATTTCTCTAAAAAGGCACAACCTAAAACTTGCTTTGTTGCTAAATCCTCAAAAGGTTGGTTGTGGCATAGACGACTAGGTCACGTTGGCATGAGAAACCTTGACAAGCTTATTAAAGGAAATCATATCCTTGGAGTCAACGATGTCATATTTGATAAGGATAGACTTTGCAGTGCTTGTCAAGCAGGTAAACAGGTTGGAGGAAGACATCCCATGAAGAACATCATGACCACAAGGAGGCCACTCGAGCTACTTCACATGGATCTTTTTGGTCCCAACGCCTACAAGAGTCTCGGTGGAAATTCTTTTGGTCTAGTTATAGTTGATGATTTTTCAAGATTTACGTGGGTGTTCTTTCTTAATGACAAGTCGCAGGTCCAGAAGATCTTCAGAAACTTCGCTAGGAAGGCCCAAAATCAGTTTGATGTGAAGATCAAGAAGGTTCGGAGTGACAATGGAACGGAGTTCAAGAACGCAAATGTGGACACCATTCTTGACGAAGAAGGGATTTCACATGAATTCTCGGCTACGTACACACCTCAACAAAATGGAGTTGTTGAGAGGAAGAACCGGATGCTCATCGAAATGGCAAGAACGATGCTTGATGAATACAAGACACCAAAGCACTTTTGGGCAGAAGCGGTTGAGACAGCTTGTCACGCAACAAATCGCTTATATCTTCACAAGCTACTCGGCAAGACGGCATACGAGCTTCTCACCGGTAACAAACCCCAAGTTGGATACTTTCGAGTATTCGGCTCAAGGTGCTACATTCTTGATAAGCATCGTCGTTCAAAGTTTGCTCCTAAATCTCATGAAGGTTTTCTACTTGGTTATGGCTCAAACTCTCACACTTACTGTGTCTACAACAATTTCACCCGAAAGGTTGAAGAGACGGTAGATGTGAAGTTTGATGAATCTAATGGCTCGCAAGTAGAGCAATTGCCAATTGATGTAGGAGACAAAGACCCTTCAGAAGCAATTCAAGACTTGTCCATTGGCAAAATTCGTCCAACGGAGGTGAAGGAGAGTACTTCATCCGTTCAAGTGGAAGCTTCTACTTCACGACAAGGCGAACCAAGAATCGACACGGAAGCATCCACAAGTGGGACACACCAAGATGAAGAAAACGAGGAAATACGTCAAGACGAACATCAACAACCTCCTTCTCCACCACGACAAGAGAACGACGACGTCAACAATGAAGAAGACCAAGAAGAAGAACAAGATGAAGAAGATGTTCAACGAAGACCCAAGCAAAAGCTCTCACGAGTTCGAGCAAGAATTGCCAAAGATCATCCCGTCGAGCAAATCCTCAATGATATACAAACCGGGAGAATCACTCGCTCAAAAACTCGTTTAGCTAACTTTTGTGAAAACTATTCATTCATCTCTAGCATTGAACCTATGAAGGTTGAAGAAGCATTGGAAGATCCGGATTGGATAAACGCTATGCATGAAGAGCTACATAATTTTGAGAGAAACCAAGTTTGGACATTGGTCGAGAAGCCCGACAACAACCACAACATCATTGGTACCAAATGGGTGTTTCGCAACAAGCAAGATGAAGATGGACAAGTGGTTCGCAACAAAGCACGTCTCGTCGCCCAAGGGTACACACAAGTCGAAGGTATGGACTATGGTGAGACGTATGCTCCCGTTGCTAGACTTGAGTCCATTCGCATCTTACTTGCCTATGCTAATCACCATAATATCACCTTGTACCAAATGGACATTAAAAGTGCTTTTCTAAATGGTGAAATAGAGGAGGAAGTTTATGTCAAACAACCTCCCGGCTTTATCAACCCTAAGAAACCAAATCATGTTTACAAACTTCACAAAGCTCTTTATGGTCTTAAACAAGCTCCTAGAGCATGGTATAAATGCTTGACCAAGTTCCTTACTACAAGTGGTTTTGAAATTGGTAAAATTGATTCTACTCTTTTTACTAAAAGGGTTAATGGAGAACTATTTGTATGCCAAATTTATGTTGATGATATCATATTTGGTTCAACTAACCTCTCTTTAGTGAAAAGTTTGGAAAGCTAATGCCAGAGAAGTTTGAGATGTCTATGATGAGTGAACTCAAATTCTTTCTTGGGTTGCAAATCAAGCAAACTAAGGAAGGTACATTTGTCTCTCAAACAAAGTACACCAAGGACTTATTCAAGAAGTTCAATATGCAAGAATGCAAAGGTATGTCTACACCCATGCCTACTAGTGGACATAATGATTTAACCAAAGATGGTGAACCGGTTGATCAAAAGGTTTATTGCTCTATGATTGGTTCATTGTTATACCTATGTGCTTCACGTCCCGATATTATGCTAAGTGTGTGCATGTGTGCACGATATCAAGCTGCTCCTAAAGATTGTCATCTTAAGGCTGTGAAAAGGATAGTGAGATATTTAATCCATACACAAAATTTTGGCATTTGGTATCCTAAGAGGTCTTCTTTTGATCTTGTTGGCTATTATGACTCGGATTATGCCGGAGACAAGGTTGATAGAAAGTCTACTTCGGGTACTTGTCAATTTCTTGGTAGATCTCTTGTGTCTTGGTCTTCCAAGAAACAAAACTCGGTATCCTTATCCACCGCCGAAGCGGAATACATTGCCGCTGGTTCATGTTGTGCTCAATTACTTTGGATGACCCAAACTCTTAAAGATTATGGGATTTATGTGAAACACGTTCCACTGCTTTGTGACAATTAAAGTGCTATCAAAATTGGTCATAATCCTGTACAACATTCTCGAACTAAGCATATTGAAGTTCGTCATCATTTCATTCGAGATCATGTTGCTAAGGGTGACATCAATCTTAAGCATGTTTGCACCGATAAGCAATTAGCGGATATATTCACTAAACCACTTGATGAGAAAGTGTTTTGCAGGTTGAGAGGAGAATTGAACATCATTGATGCTTCGAACTTGGAGTAGAAACTCCATTGGATACATGCAAGACATGAGCTTATGACTAATCCATGATATATTTCTTATGATAACTATCTTATGTCTTGGATATATTTGCACCTTGCATGTTGTCTAACCCATGTAGGTGCTTGGTTGAATCTAATTCCATGAGATTGCGACTCACTCACATCTTGAGCAATCTCTACAAGACCAAGACTCTACACAATAGTGGTTGAAGACAAGGAAGCACAAAACCATTCAAACATATCCTTTGACAAATCCTATGTTAAGCCTCATGATTGTCATTTTTGGATACACAAGTGCTCTTCCTTGCAAGAACTAACCCATGTAGGTAGATGAACTCAAACTCCAAGTGGTGCTCCCAACTCTTGATGAGCTACATCAACCTTGAGCACCCACACAAGTTCAACTACATGAGCAAGAACCACACCACCACCCAAGGTATGTTATTCCATCTTAGAGAAGCTTTACTCCAAGACATGAGTCAAAGCAACTCAACAAGATATGAATACATCAAGATGCTTAAACAAAAGATGGCAACCCCATTTTGAGCTTAAACGATGAGTATGACCTATGATCAAGTGTTCCCACTTGACTCCTTAGTCAATATACTCTAACATAGGTGACTATGTCACCGCCCAACTCTAGATGAAGCTCTCTTGTGTTCTTTCTTTGTGTTATTGCATTTGTCTCATGCATGTTTATTTTCTCTCTTTTTTAAACAAAAAAAACTTCATCTAGATCTTTCAGTTTCTTCTCCTTTCTCTTTGTTTTTTGTTCTGCATTTTCTGCACTTAATTCCTTGCAAATCCTTCAGGAAATTCATTGCAAATCTTTGTGAGATCCTACATGTCTAGTGAGCTGAGGTGACAAGTGTTTTTCTCTGTGTAAACTCGGTTTCACCGACTTGCAATTTTCGGTCCAACCGAATCTTTTCGGTACCACCGAAATGTGCCACTCGGTGCCACCGACTTTGCAATCAGAAAAACAAGATTGCCACTTGTTCTACATTTCTTCTGATCCAGCTCCACTCAATGAATCTTGTCCTCTACAAGCATCACAATTTTATCCTCTGCTTTGTGCTGCATCTCGAGGACCAAACCTAGTCGACGGATTCCAGGAAAAACCTTCTTGGAAATTGATGTCAAAGGGGGAGAAAGAGATCACATCAAAGCTCAAGGGGGAGAGAAAGTCTCAAGGATCCCAGATATTATTAAGAAATCTCCAGGGGGAGAGAATACTCAAGGATCCCAGATGCTTGATGTTCAAGAGGAGAGATACCACATGTCCTTTTGGGGGAAAGACATGTTCATATGCACTCATTTGAATTAAGTTCCATTTGTATCTTTCAGCTCTGATTTTCTGTTCCCTATCTTCTCTCAATATCCCATGTAAGATTCAGGGGGAGCAAGACACCTAAGGGAAATAAATCAGTCAAATTCATTGCATATTTTTATTCTTGGGGACATGTTGAATTCAATATGGTACCTTGTACTCACTCCCTACATGTCATCCCAGTCTTGGTATTCTTGTGGTTTCTTTTGTTTGCTCTGGCTAGTGGATGTACCTGTGTTATCTAACCTTGTTTGTGCAGGTTCATTCCATCCTAAGCCAACTCAAGACCACAAGGTAAGTATATGCATCAAAATCATGAGTATGAGGAGTTCTTGCTTATGTACATACTGTTTGCAAGAAGGACTCATGAGCATGAAGGTATTTTCCTTGATAATCTTTTGCTCTGATGCATATGGCCAAGATGCATGTAACACATTGCCTACTCTGTCATGGTTATGCTCTCACATGCCTCTATATTTCATATTTACATGAGTGCATACATGTAGGGGGAGCCTATGCTTGTTACATGTCCTTCCAAAGCTTTACTTGTTGTTCTTTATATCTTTATCTAAAGCTTTGATGTATGTTGCCATCAATTACCAAAAAGGGGGAGATTGAAAGCACAAGTGCTCCCTAGGTGGTTTTGATAATTGATGACAACATATCTCTTGTTGGACTAACATTTCGATCTAGCATGTTTCAGATAAGTTCAACAATGGAGTGGCATGGACTAAAGGTTGTGGGAACTCCTTCAAGATGCTAAGGACAAAGGATTGGCTAAAGCTTCAAGCTCAAGACTCCACATTTTACATTTTAGTGATCCAAGATCACATTGAGTCTTTAGGAAAAGCCAATACTATCAAGGAGGGATGAGGTGTTGCTTAGTGAGCCTCTTGCTTCATGTGCTTAGTGATATGCTCCAAAACCCTCAGCTACTTTCCCACTTCCACATATGACCTAAACCCTAAGCCAAACTCGGTCCTACCGATTCTTCCTATCCGGCGCCACCGAGTTTCACTTGTCATAAGCCACTGCCAAACCCTAATCAGTTCAGTCTCACCGATGGGATCTCGGTCTCACCGAGATGGGCTTGCAAACTCTTTGTTACCCGTAACAATATTCTCGGTCCCACCGAGATATGCAATCGGTTCCACCGAGTTTGCTTGGCCAAATATCAGTTTGACTTATTACCCAAATCGGTCCCATCGAGTTTGAGTAATCGTCAAACCGAGTTTTGGATTTACCCTAACCCTAGCACATCGGTCCCACCGAGTTGATCCAGTCGGTCCCACCGAAATCTCTAACGGTCACTAGGTTTACCTTTTCGGTCTGACCGAGTTTGTTGATTCGGTCCCACTGAGATTGGAAAACTGTGTGTAACGGTTGGATTTTGTGTGGAGGCTATATATACCCCTCCACCTCCTCTTCATTTGATGAGAGAGCCATCAGAACACATACACCATTCCAACTCATTTGTTCTGAGAGAGAAACACCTACTCATGTGTTGAGACCAAGATATTCCATTCCTACCATATGAATCTTGATCTCTAGCCTCTCCAAGTTGCTTTCCACTCAAATCTTCTTTCCACAAAATCCAAATCCTATGAGAGAGAGTTGAGTGTTGGGGAGACTATCATTTGAAGCACAAGAGCAAGGAGTTCATTACCTACACACCATTTGTTACTTCTTGGAGAGTGGTGTCTCCTAGATTGGCTAGGTGTCACTTGGGAGCCTCCGACAAGATTGTGGAGTTGAACCAAGGAGTTTGTAAGGGCAAGGAGATCGCCTACTTCGTGAAGATCTAGCGCTAGTGAGGCAAGTCCTGTGTGGGTGATGGCCATGGTGGGATAGACAAGGTTGCTTCTTCGTGGACCCTTTGTGGGTGGTTGCTTCTTCGTGGACCCTTTGTGGGTGGTTGCTTCTTCGTGGACCCTTCGTGGGTGGAGCCCTGTGTGGACTTGCTCAACCGTTACCCTTTGTGGGTGGAGCCCTCCGTGGACTCTCGCAACCGTTACCCTTTGTGGGTTGAAGTCTCCATCAACGTGGATGTAGGATAGCACCACCTATCCGAACCACGGGAAAAACATCCGTGTCTCCAATTGCGTTTGATTTCTCCAAACCCTTCCCTTTACATTCTTGCAAGTTGCATGCTTTATATTCCGCTGCTCATATACTCTTAGCATGCTTGCTTGATATGTATTGTGAGTGTTGAAATTGTGCCTAAACTCCACTTAAACCGAAAAAACTTAAAAATTGCAACTTTAGCATTAAGTGTCTAATCACCCCCCTCTAGACACATCTACTTCTAGATCCTACATGGAGTGCTGCCCCAGGGAGAGCGGCAGGGGCAACGAACTGGCGAGGACCTGGCCCGCCCATCGATCCTCCAGCAGCTCCTTAGGCAGCAGCGGAGGAGCTGGGGAATCCAGCGGCTCCCCCGAGCTCCTCGCGACTCCAGAGACGCGCGACAACCACTACGAGCCCCCGAGCTCGCGCCGTGCTCGGAGCGGGGCAGCTGCGTCCAGCCGCCGATGCCACTGATCTGGATGGGGTTGACACCGATGTTGGGCAGCCCACTATTGATGATGGCGTCCCTTGTGGAGGCGCGGGCGATTAGCGTTCCTTAGGATTAGTACTTTTGTTCCCTACGAGGAATCGAAGCAACACCCCGTGGGGGTATGTAAGGCGCCTGCCATGTCTTTTGTGAACATTATATCTTAATATGAATCAATGCGAGGTGCTTGTCCTGTCTCGGCTCGGCTCCCCCTTTCTATCCTTATGAGGACTTGGCGCTCTACGCTGACAGGTCCCAGTCCCAGGTAGGCTTCAGCCGTCGTTGGTATGCCAGGTCGCGATGCCGTGGTCAAGGCCAGGAGGTGAGCGGCCCGAGGTCCGGTAAGAGCCCCCGAGTCACGATGCTCGAGAGGTCCCCTTTAGCGCTCAAGCAGCCCTCGCTAGGCGAGAAAGGAAGGCAACATCACCGTGACAGAGCCACATTGGGCGAGGGTTAGGCGCTGCGTTGGTCCAACTCCTGTAAGGGCGTGACTTATCTCTTGAGTCTGGTGTAGTTCCTCGATGAAGCGCCCGACCCGAGTGGTGGCAGCTAAGGCGCTGCTGGGTTAGGTCCTCGTGAGCTTCTTCCCACTCCCCCGCACTTTCCTTAATGCTCTACGTCCTCAGGTCCCGGCCCTCGGGAGCTCAGCCGCCGCTGGTATGACAGGTCGCTATGCCATGGGTTAATTCCAGGGGGTGAGGGCTGGAGAGACAGTAGGAGCCCATGAGTCGCGATGCTCAGGCGCCCCCCTTTTAACATGCAAGCGGTCCGTGCCGGAGAGAGTGAGAGACAGCTCACGACGTCCCCAGCGTTGCTCCTGGAGTGGGTCCTGCACACCAATCATGAAGAGAAACAAGACCTGTTGTTACGATTGCCAGCCAAACTTTGGTCGCTCTGGGGAAGTGGTTGGGGCACTGAGGGCCTGGTGAGGTGGCGCCTTGCGGGGCTGCCGCGACCATAGCTCGACCACTCAGATTTATCAGCGTTGCAGGGACGGACCCATGCGCAAATGCCGTGCCAGAGCGAGCGGCTCCATAGGTAGGCGTCAATCGAGCAGGTGATTAGGTCGGGTATGTTAAGCACGCAAGAGGAAATTCATTTTAAGTAGACGCGGGAAAAGCGAACGCCGCTGGGCCAGGCCTGAGCAGCTCGGGGTTGATGTAGCCCAAGGGGCGCCCCCAACAAGGTAGGTAAAGGGCATTAGCAAAACAGATACATGCCGCAGGGACGGACCCACGCGACCTGGGAATGATGCAGCCCTGTGGGTGCTCCCAGCTAAAAATGGAACTTAGAAAGATTTCACTTGGTGCTGTTGAAGATGAAGTGATGTTGAAGAAGTGGGTGATGCGCGATGAGGACGTCGACCCTCACGAGCCCCCAGGCCCAGGAGCCTCGGGAGGCTCCGGGGGCACAGGCGGGTCTCCGAGGGCCATCTCCATCTCCGCTAGGACCACACAATGCCTGACCTCCTGAGCCTCCAGAATGCTCCTCAGCAGGCGCTGATGAGCGGCGACCGTGTTCGGCAGGCCGAAAGGCATGCGAACGTAGCTATGAGGTGGACCCTCGCAACGCCCCACGCGCAAGGCCAGAGGCACTCCTGAGACGCGGCTCGGTTGAGCCCTGGCACGTCAGCAGATGCGCAGCCCACCATCCTCGCCTGGATGTGGGGCTACGGCGGGCAAGCGGCGGCTGCCGCGCGTGACTCTCGACTCCTGTAGCTCCTGGGTGTTTCTTGCGATGAACTCCTAAGGGTTTGGTCTTCCTTGCCTTGTACCTTCCTGAGGGAAACATGCCCGGAAGCACCCCTCCAAGTGGTGCCCGAGCACCTCCCTCGCGACCTTGGCAAAGTCGGTGGCTCTCCAAGAAAGAGCCCCCAAGCCCTGCCTGAGGAGGGCGCTGGGCGCGCCTTCCTATGCGAGACAAGGTGGCGCTCCCTGATTGGGCGCAGATCCTGACGCAACACCTCCGGAGGTGCCTGCCTCCTTAAGGCTTGGGCCAGGCGAAACCTTCTTCTTCTTAAGGGTCGCCTCGGGAAGTCTTCCGTTCCTGTGGTCCGGGTCTTCGATTGCTGCGGCTTGGAACGCGCGCTCTAGTGAACACACTGCGTCCCTTTCTTCACAGGGTACGGTGATGACTCCACCGCTTCCTGGCATCTTGAGGGCACTGTATCCATGATGAGTCACTGCCATGAACTTGGCCAGGGCTGGGTACCCGAGGATGGCGTTGTATGGCAGACGGATGCGGGCGACGTCGAAGTCGATGAGCTCGGTGCGGTAGTTGTTGCGCTGCCCGAAGGTGACTGGAAGGCGAACCTGCCCTATTGGAACAGTGGAACCATTAGTGACTCCTGAGAAGGGCTTGGTTGGCTAAAGCTGATCGTACGACACTTGGAGATTGTCGAACGCCTCGACGGACAGGACGTTGAGTCCTGCTCACCCGTCAATGAGGGTCCTGGTGACCTGCACGTTGCTGATGACCGGGGAGCAAAGCATCAGGAGGGCTCCAGCCGTTGACGCACACTTGAGCTAAACGTGATAGCGCACGCAGACCACCTGAGAGGGTGCGTGGCCTCAGGCTTGGTAGGACTGCATTCACCTCGCGAGCAAACTGCTTGAAGATGCGCTATGAGGCTGTGGCCTGCGCGCCACCCAAGATGCAAGCGATTGCGCGTGGCTCCTGGAAGCCCCCAGCCCCCTCGTCTTGATGTTGGTCTTCGTTCCTCCTTGGCGGTGGCGGCAGAGGAGGAAGGCCTGCGTTGCCGTGCGGGTGATTTTCACGAGGTCGGTCACACCACCCTTGGCGAGGGCCACGGTCTTCCCATCGTCCGCCACCTCTTCCTCCTCCTCGGCCATAGCCCCTGTCGTTGCGCTCGGGGCGTTGGCCGATACGTCCATCTCTCACGGCCCTGAGCTCTTGATATTCGTTGGTGTTGTGGGTGTGGAGGTCGTGGTACACGCAGTACCGGCTGCCCTTGGATGACTCAGGCTGATCCCTGCCTCGCTTGGTGTCTGGTTCCGCTGCTAGCACGATAGCCCCCTTGCGCTTCACGTCCTTGGCCTTGGGCTTCTTCTCTTCTGGGTCGGCAGCCGGGAGTTCGAGGAGGGAAAGGCACCCTTCCTCAGCCCTGGCGCACTTGGTCGCCAAGTTGAACAACTCCAGGGATGTGCACAGGTCTTCATGGATTGCTAGCTCCTCCTTCATCTTGATGTCGCGTACGCCATCGGAGAAGGCCGAGATGATGGCTTCTTCAGTCACCTTGGGGATCTTGAGGCGAGCGTTGTTGAAGCGCTGGATGTATTTCTGCAGGGTTTTCCCTTGCTGCTGCTTGATGCGGCACAGATCGCTCACGGCCGGGGGCCAGTCGCGAGTGCCCTGGAAGTTGGCGATGAAGCTAGTACGCATCTCGTCCCAGGAGGAGATCGTGCCAGGAGCCAGGTTCAGGAGCCAGGTGCATGCCCCGTCCTTGAGCGCCATGGGAAACCAGTTCACCATGCCCCTTTCGTCTCCGTTGGCGGCTTCGATGCATAGCTCGTAGAGCTATAGGAACTCCGCGGGGTCCGCCGTGCCATCGTAGCGAGGGGGCAGGTCAGGCTTGAATTTGCCTGGCCATGCGACATCGCGTAGCTCGGGGGTGAGGGCACGACAGCCTGCTGTGGCCACCGACACCTTTTGCTGGTGCTGGGCTTGTTCCTGGGGATTACCGCGCGCCGCCGCTTGGAGCAGCGCGGGGTCTTGGCGTGGAGGTGCAGGGACGCGATCTTGGTGCGCCGGTGATGGGAGCACGCGAGCACCTTCTTGGGGATGAGGGATCTCTTGGCAACTCCTTTCTTGCTGTGCAGGTGCCGGACGCGGAGGGTCTCGCCCTGGGGCTGCGCGCCTTGGAGCCAGGGTGCCTTCTTGGGAAGGAGGTGGTGGAGGCACCTCCTGATCCTCGCCTCCTACGCGGAATGGAGGGCGAGGCAGCGAGAGGGACGGCAAGGGGGAGCCCCCTACGGCACTGACGAGCTCGGTGATGCGGGCGAGCCAGTCCTCATAGAGGTCATCGACGGGGCGGTAGTGCAGGAGCTCTCTTGCCAGGAGCAGCGCGGCGTGCGCATCCGTGGGGGCTCGACGGGCATGGGACGACGAAGCGGCTGGAGTCAGCGACGGGGTGGCGGTGCAGCCCTCCCGCCGTACCGAACGATGTTGGGATGAGGCCTGCTGCTCGTTCCCCGCCGGGCCGGTGGCGGCGTTGGCGGCAGGCGACAGGGAACGACGAGGGCATCCACCGACGGGTGCTGTCTGGGCGGCACGGGTGGCGAGAGAAGCCCGGCGCTCGGCGCGAGCCCGACGAGCATCAGCCATGGAATCGACGGAAGATCACACGCGAACAGCGGAAGAAAGATTATGGCGCACCCCTACCTGGCGCGCCAAATGTCGGATTTCGGGTTCCGGCAGACCCTTGAGGTTCGAACACTGGGGTGCGTGCGGAGATCTCTCCCCTACCAATCTACGTCCAATCTCCTCGCTTGATCTAAGCTGGAAACAACGAACAACACAATGGACACGAGGTTTATACTGGTTCGGGCCACCGTTGTGGTGTAATACCCTACTCCAGTGTGTGGCGTGGTGGATTGCCTCAGGGGCTGATGATGAACAGTACAAGGGAAAAACAGCCTCGCGAGAGGTGTTCTTGAGCCGGTGCGATGAACTGTTTGGGTGAGTTCATTCACCTCTCTCTCTCTCTCTGCTAGGGCTCTACCAGATCTCTAGATGTCCCTCTCTACTCTGTGGTGGCTAGCTCTATTTATAAAGGCTTGGGCCTCTCCCCCAAATAATGAGCGGGAAGGGCGCCAACAATTGGCCATTTTGAAGGGGAACATCTAGTACAAGTTATCCTGACCAAAGGTGGTCTTCGGCTGCCAAAAGCACTAGTGATGACGCCGTCTTGGGCTCCACAGTGACCTCCGTCCTGCCGCTCTACTGGTCTTGGTCTCGTTGCACCGGAATGGTAACCTTTGCCTGATGCCTTGGCCTGTGCTTGCCCCCTTTGCACCAAAGGGGAAACAAGGACACTGCGCAGGCCTGGGCCCGCTTGGCTCCCGCCTGGTCTCGATCGTCATGGCTTGTGTCACGGGCTCCTCACGAGGTACCTCTGCCTTGATCTCTCCGCCTCCTCGCGAGCCTGCCTGATGAGGATGCCTCTGAGGAAGCTTCCGGTCGTCCGCCCCGTGAGGCTTGGCCCCTCGCGAGGGTCTTTGAGCTTGAGCTGATGAAGATGGGCCGCGCTAGGCCCCCACTTGAGCCACGCCGCAGGCCGCAGGCAGGCAAGTCTGGGGACCCCTGTTCCCAGAACGCCGACAATAACCAATAGCGGGACCTAGATCCCATATTGATTCCTACATATCCAGCGAAGATATATATCGGTTGAACCTCGATGTCAAGGATTTGGTCAATCTTGTATGCAATTCTCTTTGTCCGGCGATATGTTACTTGCCCGAGGTTCGATCGTAGTTATCTCCATACCTAGTTCAATCTCGTTACCGGCAAGTCTCTTTACTCATTCCGTAATACAAGATCTCATGAATAAACTCATTAGTCACATGAAGCTTCTTGATATCTCTCTGTCACACGGTGACAAATCCCAGTCTCGATCCATGCAACTCAACAGACACCTTCAGAGATACCTGTAGAGAACCTTTATGATCACCCAGTTACGAAGTGACGTTTGATAGCACACAAAGTATTCCTCTGGTGTCCGGGAGTGGCATGATCTCATGGTCTAAGGAACTAATACTTGACATGAAGAAAGCTATAGCAAATAACTAAACGATCTGATGCTAAGCTCACGATTGGGTCTGTCCATCACATCATTCTCCTAATGATGTGATCCCATTATCAAATGACAACACATGTCTATGGTTAGGAAACCTTAACCATGTTTGATCAATGAGCTAGTCTAGTAGAGGCTTACTAGGGACGCAATGTAGTTTATGTATTCACACATGTATTTAAGTTTCTAATCAATACGATTCCAACATGAATAATAAACATTTATCATAAACGAGAAACATGATAATAACCAATTTATTATTGCCTCTAGGGCATATTTCCAACAGTCACTCACTTGCACTAGAGTCAATAATCTAGATTACATTGTAATCTAACACCCATGGAGTCTTGGTGTTGATCATGTTTTGCTCGTGGAAGAGGTTTAGTCAACGGGTTTGCCACATTCAGATCCGTATGTACTCTGCAAAGTTCTATGTCTCCATCCTTAATGTAATTACGAATGGAGTTGAAGTGGCGTTTGATGTGTTTGGTCTTCTTGTGAAACCTGGGCTCCTTGGCAATGGCAATAACACCAGTGTTATCAGAAAAGATAGTCATTAGATCCGATTCACTAGGTATCACCCCTAGGTCGGATATAAACTCCTTCATCCAGACTCCTTTGTAACACCCCGGATGTAACTTTCCCAATTTGTACTTCAACTCTTGCCGTTTCCGGCGTTAAGTTATTTTATTTTCTCGGGTTCGGGTCTTTGTCTCCGTGTGTTGTTATCGTTGTCATGCATCTCATATCATGTCATCATGTGCATTGCATTTGCATACGTGTTCGTCTCATGCATTCGAGCATTTTCCCCATTGTCCGCTTTGCATTTCGGCGCTTCGTCCTCCTCCGGTGGTCATTTCTACCTTTATTTCTTGTGTGGGGATTAAACATTTCCAGATTGGACCGAGACTTGCCAAGCGGCCCTGGTTTACTACCGGTAGACCGCCTGTCAAGTTTCGTACCATTTGGACTTCGTTCGATACTCCAACGGTTAACCGAGGGACCAAAAAGGCCTCATGTGTGTTGCAGCCCAACACCCCTTCAATTTGGCCCAAAACCCACCTAAACCTGCTCCATCATCTAGAGCGTTCGATCACGATCGCGTGACCGAAAACCGCACCTCTTTTGGACTCTCCTAGCTCCTCCTATGTCTATTTAAAGACCCCTCCGTTTTTCTTCTTCTTCCTCCCCCCGAAACCCTAATTCTCCCTCTCCGCGCCGGCCGGACACGTCCGTCCGGGCCGGACACGTCCGATCCGCCCACGGCCGACCAATCGCCGAGCGCCACCTGTCCCGCGCCCCACATCGCCGTCCCGCGCGCCGCCAGGCCCGCCGGGGCCCGAGGCC
>NC_041380.1:411572376-411591553 GCF_002162155.2 Triticum dicoccoides
TCTCCGCCGCCGCCACCCCCGCGGATCGCCGCCGCCGCGCAAGCCGCCGCCTCCGCCGATCCCGCTTGCCGTCGTCCGAGCTCCGGCGCCGGCCGCCCTCGTCCTCGACTTCCCTCGCCGGAGCAGGCGCCGCCCTCGCTGGATCTCGCCTCGATTTCCGTGCCGGGTCAAACCCTAGATCTCAGGGTGATTTTTTCATCTAAGTCCCTAAAAATTCCAGATCCAAGTGCTCCTGTTCATAGCCCCGTAACTTTGCATCCGTAGCTCCAATTCATGCATATAGCATATCAAAATGTTCATCTCAGAGAGTACATCATTTCATTCCATTGCATCATTTTCATTTGAGGTCATCTTGATGCCCGAAATGCTGTTAGAAGAGGGCTACTTGAGGTAATTGTCAGATCTGCTGCTCCATTTAGGTTTTTGTCATTTTTGCCATGATTATTGTGTGCATGCTATGCCCATGAGTTCTACATAGTTTTGTTAAGGGTTTTGTCATCTTTCCAGAGGTGCAACCCACGTATTTTTGTGATGAGTGTGGTGACTAGTGCAAGCTTGCAAAGTGAGGCACTCGGTAATTCTGTTTTCAGGGACTTGGCGTTTCCACTAAGTCCTTGATCTGTTTATCTCATATTGCCATATGTTCATGTTGTTTCCTAGTGATCCGTGCCTCTTTTGAGGATGATCAGTAAGGGAGTTCTATTAATCTTGTAGTGCTCTATCCATCCATGCCTTTGTTTGCAATTATGGAGCACCCTAGCTTGAGTCAATCGAGCTCTACTTTTGCTACTTTGTGTTTCTGGGCAGATTGTCAACTTGTTTGCAATTTTGTCGATGATGTTGTAGTTGATCCGTGCATGCTATGTTATTGTTCTTGCCATGTCTAGCTTGCATTTTGTGCCTTCTTGATGTATGTATGCTTGTATTGTCATGACTTGCACCGTAGTGAGTGCATCGAGCTCGTGAACATGTCTACTTGATATATGTTTCAGCATGTGCCAGTTTTCACCAAGTCTGAAAACTGATTATGTTTTTGCGATGTTCACGTGCTTGTTAGTATATTTTCTGATCCCTTTTGGCTCAAGGTCACTAAGGGACTTTTGCTAAGCTTTTTGAGTAGCTCCATGCCATGTTTTACTTTGCCATGTTCAGGTCCTGTAGCATGTAGTTTTGTTGCTCCGAAGAGTGCTACCTGGTCTAAAATTCCAGACAAGTGTTAATTTCACTAAGTCTGAGATCTGTTTGCCATATGCATTTTTGCCATGCTTGTTTGAACCTGTTAATGGATGAATTGGCTGTAGCTCAGTGCTAGACTTTTGTTAAGCATCTTGAGTGCATCCCTGCCATGTATTTTGTTGTCATGTTTGGGTGCTATAGCATGTTCATATCATTGCATTTAGATGGCTACTTGCTGTAAATCGCAGACCGGTGTCATATTTGAATCGCTTGCCATTTCCAAACCGTAACTCCGATTCCGGCATTCTTTATATCGTTTTCAAGCGATTTTATCTCATCTTTCCAGTGGCACACTTGGATTTCCAAGTTGAGGCTAGGTTCATGCATCCCTTGTAAAATCTTGCATATGCATCCCGCATCGCATCCCACATAGCATTTCATCATTGCATCATATTGTTTGTCCTTGCACGTGGTTGATTGTGTCCTTGTTGCATGTTTGTCTTGTTTGGGTAGAGCCGGGAGATGAGTTCGCTATCGAGGAGCCCGTTGAGTTTGCTTTCGAGGATCCAGTCAACTCTGACAATTGTGCAGGCAAGATGATCATACCCTTGAAATCACTACTATCTTTGCTATGCTAGTTTGCTCGCTCTTTTGCTATGCCAATGCTATGATGCCTACCAATTGCTTTCAAGCCTCCCAAAATTGCCATGTCAAACCTCTAACCCACCATGTCCTAGCAAACCGTTGATTGGCTATGTTACCGCTTTGCTCAGCCCCTCTTATAGCGTTGCTAGTTGCAGGTGAAGATTGGAGGCCATTCCTTGTTGGAACATTTATTCACTTGTTGGGATATCATTATACTGCTATGTTATCTTAATGCATCTATATACTTGGTAAAGGGTGGAAGGCTCGGCCTCTCGCCTAGTGTTTTGTTCCACTCTTGCCGCCCTAGTTTCCGTCATATCGGTGTTATGTTCCCGGATTATGCGTTCCTTTCGCGGTTGGGTTATAATGGGAACCCCTTGATAGTTCGCCTTGATTAAAGCTTTTCCAGCAATGCCCAACCTTGGTTTTACCATTCGCCACCTAGCCTCTTTTTCCCTTGGGTTTCTGGAGCCCAAGGGTCATCTTATTTTAAACCCCCCCCCCCTCGGGCCAGTGCTCCTCTGAGTGTTGGTCCACCTGTCAGCTGCCGGTGGCCACCAGGGGCAACTCTGGGCTGGCCTACCCGTACCTAGGACAATCTGAGTGTGCCCTGAGAAAGAGATATGTGCAGCTCCTATCGGGATTTGTCGGCACATTCGGGCGGTGTTGCTGGTCTTGTTTTAACCTGTCGGAGTGTCTTGAAGAACCGAGATACCGAGTCTGATCGGAACGTCTTGGGAGGAGGTCTATTCCTTCGTTGACCGTGAGAGCTTGTCATGGGCTAAGTTGGGACTCCCATGCAGGGATTTGAACTTTCGAAAACCGTGCCCGCGGTTATGGGCAGATGGGAATTTGTTAATGTCCGGTTGTAGATAACTTGAATCTTAACTTAATTAAAATGAATCAACTGAGTGTGTTACCGTGATGGCCTCTTCTCGGTGGAGTCCGAGAAGTGGACACGGTGTTGGAGTAATGTTTGCGCAGGTTGTTCTCTAGTTTCTCGCTCGCGCTTTGCCTCCTCTTCTCGCTCTCTTTTGCGAATAAGTTAGCCACCATATTTTTCTAGTCGCTTGCTGCAGCTCCACATATTTTTTTTACCTTGCCTTTACCTATAAGCTTAAATAGTCTTGATCGCGAGGGTGCGAGATTGCTGAGTCCCTGTGGCTCACAGATTACTATTACACCAGATGCAGGGCCTGATGATTCCTCTCCAGCAGACGCGTATGAGCTCAAGTGGGAGTTCAACGAAGACTCTCAATGTTACTATGTTTCCTTTCCCGATGATCAGTAGTGGTGCCCAGTTGGGGGTGATTGGGACCGCTGTCGCATGTTGGGTTATCTTTTATTTTGGCGTCGTAGTCGGGCCATGAGTGTTTGGATGATGTAATGTTATTTATGTACTTGATTGACGTGGCGAGTGTAAGCCAACTATGTTATCTCCCCTTTATTATTTATATTACATGGGATGTTGTGAAGATTGCCTAATTTGCGACATATGCCTTCAATGCGATTATGCCTCTAAGTCGTGCCTCGACACGTGGGAGATATAGTCGCATCGAGGGTGTGACATCCTTGCATTGCTTCCGAAGCAGCAATATACTCCGCTTCACATTTAGATCCCGCTACAACGCTCTGCTTGGAACTGCACCAACTGACTGCTCCACCATTCAAAATAAATACGTATCCAGTTTGTGACTTCAAGTCATCCAGATCAGTGTCAAAGCTAGCATAGAAGTAACCCTTTACGACGAGCTCTTTGTCACATGCATAAATGAGAAACATGTCCTTAGTCCTCTTTAGGTACTTAAGGATATTTTTGACCATTGTCCAGTGATCCACTCCTGGATTACTTTGGTACCCCCCTGCTAGACTTATGGCAAGGCACACATCACATCTGGTACGCAACATGGCATACATTATAGAGCCTATGGCTGAGGCATAGGTGATGACCTTCATCCTTTCTCTTTCTTCTATCGTGGTCGGGCTTTGAGTCTGACTCAAATTCACACCTTGCAACACAGGCAAGAACCCCTTCTTCGACTGGTGTCTTCAAAACCTTGTCAAGGTATGTGCTTTGTGGAAGTCCTATCAAGCGTCTCAATCTATCTCTATAGATCTTAATGCCCAATATGTAAGCAGCTTCACCTAGGTCTTTCATTGAAAAACTCTCGTTCAAATAACCCTTTAGGCTTTCCAGAAATTCTATATCATTTCCAATCAATAATACGTCACCCACATATAGTATTAGAAATGCTATAGAGCTCCCACTCACTTTCTTGTAAATAGAAGTCTCTTCATAAGTTCGTATAAAACCAAAAGCTTTGATCACCTCATCAAAGCGTATATTCCAACTCTGAGATGCTTGCAGCAGTCCATAGATGGATTGCTGGAGCTTGCATACCTTGTTAGCATCCTTAGGGTCAACAAAACCTTTCGGTTGCATCATATACAACTCTTCCTTAAGGAATCTGTTAAGGAACGTTGTTTTGACGTCCATCTTCCCAATTTCATAGTCGTAATATGCGACAATTGCTAACATAATTCTAACATACTTCAACATCACCACGGGTGAGAAAGTCTCATTGTAGTCACCCCTTGAACTTGTCAGAAACCCTTTGTGACAAGCCGAGCTTTATAGACAGTGAAATTACCATCAGTGTTTGTCTTCTTAAATATCCATTTGTTCTCAATGGCCCGCCAATCATCGGGCAAGTCCACAAAAGTCCATACTTTGTTTTCATACATGGATCATATCTCGGATTGCATGGCCTCAAGCCATTTATTGGAGTCCATGCTCATCATTGCTTCTTCATAGTCCGTAGGTTTGCCGTTGTCTAACAACATGACTTCCAGGACAGGATTACCGTTCCACTCAGGTGCGGAACGTACCCTGGTTGACCTATGAAGTTCAGTAGTAACTTGATCTGAAGTTTCATGATCATCATCATTAGCTTTTTCTCTGGTTGGTGTAGACATCACATGAACTGCTTTCTGTGATGTGCTACTTTCCAATTCGAGAGAAGGTATGATTACCTCATCAAGTTCTACTTTCCTCCCACTCACTTCTTTCGAGAGAAACTCCTTCTCTAGAAGGGACCCATTCTTAGCAATAAAAATCTTCCCATCGGATCTGTGATAGAAGGTATACCCAATGGTCTCTTTAGGGTATCCTCTAAAGACGCACTTCTCCGCTTTGGTTTCGAGCTTATCAGGCTGAAGCCTCTTGACATAAGTGTCGCTCCCCAAACTTTAAGAAATGATAGCTTAGGTTTCTTGCCAAACCATAACTCATACGGTGTCGTCTCAACAGACTTAGACGGTGCCCTGTTTAAAGTGAATGTGGTCGTCTCTAATGCATAACCCCAAAATGATAGTGGCAAATCAGTAAGAGACATCATCATAGAATGCACCATATCCAATAAAGTACAGTTATGACATTCGGACACACCGTTATGCTGTGGTGTTCCAGGTGGCGTGAGTTGTGAAACAATTCCGTGTTGTCCTAAATGTGATCCAAACTCGTAACTCAAATATTCGCCTCCACGATCAGATCATAGAAACTTTATTTTCTTGTTATGATGATTCTCCACTTCATTCTGAAATTCCTTGAACTTCTCAAATGTTTCAGACTTGTGTTTCATTAATTAATATACCCATATCTACTCAAATCATATGTGAAGGTAAGAAAAAAATGATATCGAGTGCGTGCTTCAACACTCATTGGATAACATACATCGATATGTATTATTTCCAATAAGTCACTTGCCCGCTCCATTGTTCCAGAAAACGGGGTTTTAGTCATCTTACCCATGAGGCATGGTTCACATGTTTCAAATGATTTATAATCAAGTGATTCCAGAAGTCCATCAGCATGGAGTTTCTTCATGCACTTTATACCAATACAACCTAAGTGGCACTGCCACAAGTATGTGGTACTATCATCATTAACTTTGCATCTTTTGGCATCAATATTATGAACATGTGTATCACTATGATCGAGACTCAATAAGAATAAACCATTCACAAGGGGTGCATGACCATAAAATATGTTATTCATATAAATAGAATAATCATTATTCTCTAACTTAAATCAATCACCATCTCACAATAAACAAGATCCTGATATAATGTTCATGCTTAACGCAGGCACCAAATAACAATTATTCAGGTTCATAACTAATCTCGAAGGTAAACGTAGAGGGAGCGTGCCAACTGCGATCACATCAACCTTGGAGCCATTTCCAATGCGCATCGTCACCTCATCCTTAGTTAGTCTCCATTTATTCTGCAGCTCATGTTTTGAGTTACAAATATTAGAAACTAAACCAGTATCAAATACCCAAGCGCTACTATGAGCGCTAGTAAGGTACACATCAATAACATGTACGTCAAATATACCTTTCTTGATGTTGCCAGCCTTCTTATCTGCCAAGTACTTGGGGCAATTCTGTTTCTAGTGACCATTCCCCTTGCAATAGAAGCACTCAATCTCAGGTTTGGGTCCAGCCTTGGGTTTGTTCACAGGAGCGACAACTTGCTTGCCGTTCTTCTTGAAGCTCCCTTTCTTTCCCTTGCCTTTCTTGAAACTAGTGGTCTTGTTGACCATCAATACTTGATGCTCTTTCTTGATTTCTACCTCCGCGGCCTTAAGCATCATGAAGAGCTCAGGGGTGATTTTCTCCATCCCTTGCATATTATAGTTCATCACAAAGCCCTTGTAGCTTGGTGACAGTGACTGGAAAACTCTATCAATCACTACTTGATCCGTAAGATTAACTCCCAACTGATTCAAGCGGTTGTAGTACCCAGACATCTTGAGTATGTGCTCATCGATGGAGCTATTCTCCTCCATCTTGCATCTAAAGAACTTGTCAGAGGTGTCATACCTCACAGTTGGGGCATGAGCCTGAAATACCAATTTCAGCTCCTATGCTTTGTGGTGCTCAAAACGTCTTTGGAGCCCCAGTTCTAAGCCGTAAAGCATGGTGCACAAAACTATCGTGTAGTCATCACTTCTAGTCTGCCAGACGTTCATAGAGTCTAGATTTTTTTGGAGCGGGTGGCACATAGCGGTGCTTCGAGGACACAAGCCTTCTATGCAACAGTGAGGATAATCCTCAAATTACGGACCAAACCGCATAGTTGCTTCCATCATCTTTTAACTTTTCTTTCTCTAGGAACGGATTAAAATTCAGGGAAGCTACAATGCGAGCCATTGATCTACAACATAAATTTGCAAAGACTTTATACTATTTTCATGATAATGGGTTCAATTAATCAAATTGCTAGTGAACTCCCACTTAAATCAACATCCCTCAAGTTTTCTAAGTGATACATGATCCAAATCAACCAACCCATGTCCGATCTGTTGAAAATATGCCCTAGAGGCAATAATATTGTATTATTATATTTCCATTATCCATAATTAAGAGTTTACATTTCATGCTATAACTGCTATGATCCTGGAATATGAGATTTAGTGGAAAACTCATATGCACATGTGGAATGATAAACGGTAAACAATAGGTTCCCAGCCCCGCCTCTAAGACTGACTCAAGTGTTGTTGGTGATCATGTTTTCTGGATCTTAGGATATCGCTTATCGTAACTATAGTCCTAAAACAATATTGAGGGTATGACATTAGAAGAACGATCATATTGAATCGACCCAAACTTATATGTTATCCTTTGTGATTATATCATATGAAATCATTTGTTATAACACAGAGTGTTAGAATGTGTATTAGTTCCTCATACCATGAGAGTGTCTTGGTTACTTCCTACCAGGCGGTGGGATTTGGGGTTGCTCGAACGTCACCTATAACAAGGTGATCATAACGGCAACTTTCAGGCTCACTAGAAAGTTTGATGAATGACCGAACAACTCGAGAGTGGGATTTTCTCCTCTGGCAATGGGGAGATATTCTTAGGGCCCTCTAGGTGTGACAGCATCCATCATCGTCTAGCCAGACACAGGCGACTACGTCGCGGGGATGCCGAAACACATTAACGAGAAATAAGAACAAAATCGGTAATGACAGCAATAGTATAGTGGGCATGGTGCTGACTCAGGAGGATGTCGATGCACACCAGGTTTTGTAAAGTATTGCAAAGCAAAGGGAACATCACATGATAACCAAAGGTTCACTCAAATATCATTCATGTAATCATAGGGACCAATATATATGTCCATGGTTCCTCTATCGGTCATTGAACGAATGGGTTTCGTTCATGTCTATGATTTATCGAACCTGCGGGGTCACAAGCTTAAGGTAATCACGATCTATTGAGTGTTAGTAGCATGGGAGTAATGAGAATATATTTGTGTAATTGTTTCATTAATAGCCGAAATAGTTCGAGAGGTTCCGTAAGCGTTTCGGGGTCACCGAAAGGGCATGTTTCAGTGAAGATCGGGTAATACCGGGTATTATCGATAAATTATATATAGGTGGAAAATGTTTATAGAGATGTTAAAAAATATATAATGATCTGAAAGTATTTAGAACATTTTATATTTAATTTAAATATCAACGGGCCTAAAAAGGCCAAGAGGTGGAAGGCAACTTGGGCCACAAGGCCCAAGTAGGAAGTGGCGCTCCCCTTGCCATATAGGGGGGCCGAATTGGACTAGACTCCTCCCCCTTGGCCAGCGCCCCAAGGAGGGACTTTCCCTCCTTGGTGGCTGCCCTCTCCTCCTCCTCCTCCAACCTATATATACTAGAGGATTTCTCCCTATTTAGACACAAGTTTTGGAGCCTCCTCTAGTTGATCTAGTGCATGTTCTAGTTGGTCCTAGTTGACTAATCAGAGCGAGCCCGAGACACCTCTAATCCTCATAATTAGAAGCCCAATGTGGTTCTAAACTCCCCCCTCTAATTCTTTGGTGATGATTAGCTCTAGACGGTGAAGCGCTGCCGGATCGTGAAGACTGTACGCTTGCAACCAAGTAGAGAGGTCATGCTTTCGGTCTTCTGTTCAAGGGATCGTTCGAGGGCGGTTCACGGGATTGTCAACGTCATTCGAGGGACTACAAGTATGATTTACATTGACTCATCTAATTCTGCTGCACTCCCAAAAGTCGGTAACAATTGTTGATCACAACCCGTTAAGCATCTTTATATTGTTCCTGGGTGATCGTAGGGCAATTTTTTTTGTTTTCTACTACATTTCCCAACACGACCATCACATGAGATGGGGTGGTCATCAATGGTGAACATATCCATGTTGATTGTATCTACTATATGACTCATGTTCAACCTTTCGGCCCTCCGTGTTTCGAGGCCATGTATGTACATGCTAGGCTCGTCAAGTTTAACCCAAGTACTCTGCATGTGTAAAACTAGCTTACACCTGTTGTATGTGAATGTAGAGTTTATCACATCCGGTCATCACAAGATGCTTCGAAACGACAAACTTTCTCAATGGTGCATACTTAGGGAGAACACCTTTATCTTGAAATTAAGTGAAGGGATCATCTTATAATGCTACCGTCGTCCTAAGCAAAATAAGATGCATAAAAAGGATAAACATCACATGCAATCAATATATGTGATATGATATGGCCATTATCACTTGTGCTTTTGATATCCATCTCCAAAGCACCGGCTTGATCTCCATCGTCACTGGCATGACACCATGATCTCCATCATCATGTCGTCACGTGGTTGTCTCCGCCAACTATTTCTTCTACAACTATTGCTAATGCATAGCGATAAAGTAAAGCAATTACATGGTCTTAAATCATTGACAGACAGGTCATACAATAAATTAAAGACAACCCTATGGCTCCTGCCGGTTGCCATACTCATCGACATGAAAGTCATGAACCTATTACAAAACATGATCATCTCATACCTCGACATATATCACATCACGTTTTGGCCATACCACATCACAACATGCCCTACAAAAACAAGTTAGACGTCCTCTACTTTGTTGTTACAATTTTTACGTGGCTGTTAGGGAAAACTATAAGAACCATTCTTATCTACGCAAAACCACAACAGTGATATACAAGTTGCCCTTTAACCTTCTACAAGGACCGTCGTTGTCAAATCAGGCTCAACTAAGGTGGGAGAGACAGACACCCGCAAAGCCACTTTTATGCAATACAATGTTGCATGTTAGTCAGTGGAACCGGTCTCTTGTGTGTACACAAGTAAGGTTGGTCCAAGCTGCTTCATCCCACAATACCATCAAATCCAAATAAGACAAAGTAAGTAAACAATTTGAACATCAACGCCCACAACTTCTTTGTGTTCTACTCGTGCATATACATATACGCATAGACCTAGCTCATGATGCCACTGATGGGGAAGGTTGCATGAAAATAAAAAGATCCTATGAAACACCCAAGATCTAATCTAGGAGATGTATAGCAATGAGAGGGGAGTGTGTCTACATACCCTTGTAGACCAAAAGAGTTAGCGTCATAATGCGGTTGATGTAGTTGTACTCTTCATGATCCAATCGCGATCCAATCCGATCTAGTGCCGAACGGACGACACCTCCGAGTGTAGCACACGTACAGCTCAGCGGCGTTCTATCCTTCTTGATCCAGCAAGTGAGGGAGATGAGGTAGATGAGATCTAAACTAACACGATGGTGTGGTGGTGGTGGTAGTGGAATTCCGGCAGGGCTTTGCCAAGCGCTGATGGAACATGGAGGAGTAATAGGAGGGAGATGGGGCAAGCACTGAAGGGTTGGCTGCCCCCTGCGTCTCCCCACTATATATAGGGGTGAGGGAGGGGCATCCCGGCCCTATCCCCCCTCCCAAGGCAGGGGGCGGCAGCCAAGGGGGGGGGGAGTGCCCTCCAAGCCAAGTGGAGGGCCCTCCCCCTTAGGGTTTCCCTTCCCAGGCGCATGGGCCTTTTAGGGGCTGGTGCACCTGGCCCAATAAGGCCATGACGCCCCCCTGCAGCCCATGCTATTGTATGGGCCATGGTGGAACCCTTTATGAACTTCCGGCCCCTCCAGAGTCCCCCGGAACCTTCTAGAAACTTCTCGGTACAATACCGAAAAATCGAACTTTTTTTAGAACCCCAATAACAACTTTCCATATATGAATCTTTACCTCTGGACTATTCCAGAGCTCCTTGTGATGTCCCGAATCCCATCCGGGACTCCGAACAACCTTCATATTTCCCACTATTAATATCTCAATACTACCCTAGCACAACCGAATGTTAAGTGTGTGACCCTACGGGTTCGAGAATCATGTAAACATGACCGAGACTCCTCTTCGGTCAATAACCAATAGCAGGACCTGGATGCCCATATTGGTTCCCACATATTCCACAAAGATCTTTATTGTTTGAACCACGATGTCAAGGATTCAGTTAATCCTGTATACATTTCCCTTTGTCCGGAGATATGTTACTTTCCCAAGATTCGATCGTTGGTATCTCCATACCTAGTTCAATCTCATTACCATCAAGTATCTTTACTCGTTCCGTAATACAAAATCCTGTGACTAAACTCATTAGTCACATGCTTGAAAGCTTCTTGTGATGTTGTATTATCGAGAGGGCCCAAAGATATCTCTCCGTCACATGGAGCGACAAATCCCAGTCTCGATCCATGCAACCGAACAGACACCTTCGAAAATACCTGTAGAGCACCTTTATGATCACCCAGTTACAAAGTGACGTTTGATAGCACACAAAGTGTTCCTCTGGTATCCGGGAGTGGAATGATCTCATGGTCTAAGGAACTGATACTTGACATGAAGAAAGTTATAGAAAATAAAATAAGTAAACAATCTTATGATAAGTTCATGGTTCGGTCTTGTCCATCACATCATTCTCCTAATGATGTGATCCTATTATCAAATGACAACTCATGTCCATGGTTCACTACAAAAAAAGACACATCCGTGACATTTTGGCCCAAACGAGAAGTTTTTCCATCATGTCTATGACACTTCTATGACGATAATTGTGACAAAAACACGTATCATCATAGATGTGGTGGGCTCCTACTTTTATGACAAAAAATCATGATAGAAAATGGGCTTTTCGTCCCGAGCGGGCCGGGGACGCACCTGCATGACATAAAAAATCATGGTAGAAGTGAGAGCGAGGAAATTTTTGCGGAGTTCCCGGTTATGGTGGGTGCTCGGGTCGAGCGATGCAGTGCGGTTTGCACGTTTCTCTCTCATACGCGCGCATGGTGTGCCAGCCGTGTTCACTATAACTAAACACGAGCGAGGTGTTCGCTTATTGAACCCGAGCGATCGATCGATCCCACTATGTACTGAAGCTGATCGATCCCTTTGGCTGCTAACTGAAGCCGAGAGATTCCTTCGCTGCTGCTGTTGACTGAACCCGATCAATCCTGCTACTGCTTACTGAAGCCGATTGAGCCCTCGTGCAAGATGCAGTCAGCCGATGTGTTGGGTTGCCTCTCGATGAACAGTGAGCATTGGGGGGCGCGATACGTAGAACGAGTCGAGACATGGTGAGTCGAGCCAGTTGGTTGGTTGGTTGTGAATGAATAGTTCCCGGTGGGGGTTGGATGAACAGGACCCCGTTGTAGTATAGGCGGTTGCCGCTGGATGAACAGGACCCCGAGGGGGCTGCCACACTCCAACCAGTTGGGGGTCGATGAACAGGACCCTGTGGAGGCTGGATGAACAGTAGCCGGTGGAGGCTGGATGAATAGTACCCCGTTGATGAACAATAGCTGGTGGAGGATGGAGGAAGTCGACGGTGGATGAACAGCTGCCCGTGGAGGCTGGAGCGCGGTGGTAGACAGTGGATGAACAGGACCCCATTTCGACCTTAGGCGCTTGAACAGAAGTTCGTTTCCTCCATTTTGCGGTACACCACACCCCTCCCGATCAATAGGATCCCATTTCGATCGTAGGCACTCGAACAGAAGTCTGTTTTATCTGTTTTGCAGTATGCTAGACCCTTCCCAATGAACAGGACCCTGTTTCGACCGTACGCGGTAGAACAGAAGGTTGTTTCTTCCGTTCTGTGGTACGCCAGACCTCGTTTCGGTTGTTCCGTTCAAGCTGGTTGGCTCCCGATGAACAGGACATATTCCGACCCAGTCGGTTACCTCCCGATGAACACGACGCTGTTTCCTCCTTTCCAACCCAGCCGGTTGGCTGCCGATGAATAGGACGACATCGTTGTAAGTGTTAGAGACCCCGCCCATATGTACGTATGTAATCGTATTTACTTTCTTGTAGGGTGGTTGTACGTACGTGTACATGATATAGACGGGACTACGTGACATGCTACGTCGGCGCCTCTACTTCAACACGTGCCGCTCCTTACTCGGCCATGGTACATCGCTGCAGAGAGATCGATCGACTACTATGTATGTACACGTTAGCAGCCAGACAGATAACACTACCTTTGCTTCAACCTGGTGGGTCCCAGCTGTCAAGGGGTAAGAAGGCATTTCCTTCCATGTGAAGATGTAGCTAGTGGGTCCCAGCTATCAGAGGAAACATTTTTTTCACAAAATACAGAGGCCCTTCCGGTGGGTCCCCGGTGTTAGGTGGAGGAATCATTATTTTGAGCATAATAAGGAGGCACTTCCTTGCTATGACCATGGACCCAACTATCAACCTCTCCACGTACAGTCCTCTTTCAACGGAAGTTGTTCCTTGACCACGTTGACCATGCCACGCCGAGAGCACCAAGGCGGTGGATGACGACGAGGCCTAGGAAGGGAATGACCCAGAGCTGGGGAAGACTCGGCATAGGGGAGTGCGAGGGTTTACAGGCTCGACCGCGGTGTGTGGCTATCATCGCTGGAGAATAATAGGAGGTCTGGGTGAGTAAAGGGATGGCCAAGCCAGCGATCGGAGTAGGGTGGGGCAGTGAGGCCTGTGCGGCAGCACAGCCAGCCACGGGAGGCTGGAGCAGGCGGCACGACCGGCACTGGTTTGGGTGGCTGGAGCAAGAAGACCAGAGGTTGAAGAAGCACGACGGCCGTTGGATGGACATCGTACGGTCACTGCAGCTAAAATCGTTTATATTGACTAAGTTGAGAAAGCTATGCGTCCGCGTCAACTTACTAGGCCCACAAGTCAGCCTCCAAATATGGTGGGTCCCAACTAGCAGGGGGAGTATTAATTTTTTGTGTGCATAATAAGGAGGCACTTCCTTGCGTGCAAAGATATAGCTGGTGGGTCTGAGCTGTCAGCGGGATAAATGTTTTTCTGCTAAATACAGAGGCCCTTCCGGTGGGTCCCTGCTGTCAGGTGGATGCATCATTATTTTGCGTGTAATAAGGAGGCACTTCCTTGCGTGCGGCCGTGGACCCAACTGCCAGCCTCTCCACGTACAGTCCTCTTCCGATGGATGTCGTTTCATTGACCACGTTGACCACGCCGCGCCGAGAGCACCAAGGCGGTGGACAACGGCGAGGCCTAGGAATGGAACGACCCCGAGCCACCAAAGACACAATAGTGGATGCCCATGCTGAGGGGAGTACGATGGTTGACTGGTTCGACTGCGCGTGAGGCTGCCATCGCCAGAGAATAACAGGAGGTGCGGGTGGGGTAGAGGGATGGCCAGGCCAGCAGAGGGAGTAGGATGGGCTGATGAAGCCTGCGCGGCATCACAACTGGCCACGGGAGGAGGGAGCAGGCAGTCCTGTCGGCGCTGGTTTAGGTGGCTGGAGCAGGAAGATCACAGATTAAAGAAGCACGTCGGCCGTTGGATGGACATCCAACAGTCACTATTGCTAGAATCGTGTGTTGACTATAACTTGACAAAGCCTTGCGTAAAAAAGTCTGCCTCGAAATATGTGACATCTACAGCCTTTTTTGCTATTATTTTTATAATTTACATCCCATTTTCTAATTCATATGGAATTCATTGCAACCCATTTTTCATTTTTAGATTGCTGTCCATTTTCTGGTCAGTACTAGGGTTAAAATTTTGAACTAAAAATATGAGAAATTTAAAAAAAAATCCATATTTTTGGTGGGGTACGAAATATTTTTAATCCCAAAATTAGGAGCCATATTAAAACTAATTTAAAAATAAGTTAATACTATGTTATGTTAAAATCCAATAAAAATATAAAATATCAATGAAAAATAAAAACAAAAAACAAAACTAATATTGCCCATTTGCTATATTTTTTTTTGGAATTTGTAGCCCATTTCATATTACTTTTAAGATTTACAGCCCATATCCTGGCCAAGCCGGAATACATATCTCCTCGTCTTGAAAGATTTGCAGCCCAGTAAGTAGGAGAAAACAAATAAGCCTAGGTTGGGTATTCTTCAAAATGAAATGGTGGGCTACCTATTTCCCAAAGAAAAAACTGCTAGGATGGTCATGTTGTTAGACAAGCCACAGAGACCGCACAACCCAGTTTATACCCTGCTCCATCTGAACAAATCCTCAAAAAAACAAATGCTCTGTCTGAACAACGAAAAAAACTACTAGACTATTGGGTCCCAGGCGTCAGCCGCTCCTTGTGCAATTCTGTCATTAATTGACTATACGTTAACAATGATGTGGGTCCCAGATATCAGTAGGGTGGATTAGAGTAAAAAATTGAGGGGTGCATCTGAGTAGTAAAGACGCACTTGCTTGCCTTCGGGAGTGGACCTGGTGGGTCCGTACTGTCATACTCACAACTACAATCCTCTCCCAATTCACTATGTTAACAATGCTGGACGGTGACGCCACTGTGAGTACACCAAGGTGGAGGACGACGGCGAGGCCTCGGACAGGAATGAACAGGAGTCGGGGAAGATGCAATAGTGTGACCGTAGGTGGAGGAGAGTACGAGGGTTAACTGGTTCTGGTGCAGGGTGGGCTGTCGTCATCGGAGAAGAATAGGATGTGGGGGAGTAGAGGAATGGCCTGGCCAGCATTCAGGGTATGATAGGGCGGCGATGCGTGCGCGCTAGCGCAACCAGCCGTAGAAGGCGGGAACCTTTTGACCTTTTTCTTCCTTCACCAAATCTTCTTCAGTTCTATCCAAGCTTGATTTTGTATGAATCTTTATGGAAGAAGAAGCAGTTTGCCAGCCGCTACATCTAGGGATCCCACAAAATCATTAAACCTGGCAGCTGCTCGCTCTTTGATCAGTGATTCACTGGCCACTAGATCGATGAAGAATCTCTCAAAAATACACGCGCCCCCGCCGATGCAGGTTTGGTTTTGGCGGCTGGACCGGTCAGACCCAAAAACTCATTATGCTGGATTATAAGAATTAATTTTATAAGGCTACAACTTATTGTAAAATGCTGCAGAGCACCTTTTTCTGCTTGAGGTTGTTTATTTCTTTGAGACAATTTTCTTCTTGAGGTGTGAAGCCGAGCACATTCAGAAGCCCCGGGATAAAGTGTTGTCGCCAATGTGTTGGGATGGGTTGGGCATTATTATCGAAAAATAATAATGGGCCGGAACTATTTATCATACAAAAAAAACTCGATTACTCAAAAAACTTGTGTTACTTGGGATTTGAACAGGATACGTGGGCAGCACAATCCCTAAAACAAACAAATGGTATGGGAAAATATGATATTTATTTTAAATTGCCGCTAAAAATTGTTAGATTTTGACCACGTTGACTACAATTTGCATGGGCTACAACCTGGTGGGGACCCGATAACATCCGTTGGTTGTAGGAAGAAAATGGTGGGAGAAAAAAGACTGGTCGCTATCTTTGCCTAAGAATAATATCGACTGAATGTAACGACACTCTCATAGGAAATAATATCCTCCTGTTAAAATTTGACTTTTCAAATCGTAAACTTAAAGAACCTGTGCATGAGCATTTACCTCTATTTATTTGTTTATGTTTAAGGGACCATGCGCATGTACCTGAGCCGGATTCATGTGAGAGCCTCCCTTCCAGTTAATTATGGGCTCTTCTATTGGGCCTCAATCACTGGGCTGCATGTGATTGACAAGTGGAATATGTGTTCCGTACCAAAAAATAGTTTGCGCTATGTATGGGGCACTAAAGGATCAGACCATGCAAAGACTTCCAAAACATTATGTTCATATCGTTCTAAGGACACATTTATTCAACCAACAGACGAAATATATTACTGATTGTACATGTAAAACAGCAGTAGCAACCAGGGCTGGGGGTTCAACAGAAGCAGTAAGCAGGCCAGAAGAGTAAAGACGCGACTCTCCCTTCCAAACCAAACATCAGCCAGCATTACAAAAGGTCTACCAAAAAAGAACAAGTGTATGCATCAAACTAAATAAAGATTCTACTAGACCAAATGTACGCATCTAACTAACTGGCTCAGTTAGACATTACTATTTATTAAGCTGTGGAGATTGGTTGGCGGCTTGAACAAGATGGGTGCCTGACGGGGGAAACTCCAGCCAGCAGGTCGAAGTCTGATACTTGCAACCCTCTCTCCTACTTTGGGCTGCAGAGCGTGGTGGCACATATCAGCGAATGGTGCATGGAGAGACACATGGTATGATGTGTACACACAGTTTTTCCTGATGAACGAAACCGCGCCACCAACATGATCCTTGCCGTTGGTTATCTCCTGGTTATTCGGATAATTCAGTCCGAGAAAAAAAGAGCGTGTACCGAGGCTACTTATCGTCCTCCAGTTAAAATTCCTAAAGGCCCACAGAAGCTGGGATCCTTCTCAAAGACCCTGTAGTGACGGGGCACTAAAGGATCAGACCATGCAACGACTTCCAAAACATTGTGTTCATATCATTCCAAGGACACATTTATTCAACCAACAGACAAAATATATTACTGATTGTACATAGAAAACAGTAGCAGCAACCAGGGCTGGGGGTGCAACAAAAGCAGTAAGCAGTCCAGAAGAGTAAAGACGCGGCTCTCTCTTCCAAACCAAACATCATCCAACATTACAAAAGGGCTACCAAAAAAGAACAAGTGTATGCATCAAACTAAATAAAGATCCTACTACCAAATGTACGCATATAACTAACTGGTTTAGTTAGACATTACTATTTATTAAGCCGTGGAGATTGGCTGGCGGCTTGAACAAGATGGGTGCCTGATGGAGGAAACTCCAGCCAGCAGGTCAAAGTCTGATACATGCAACCCTCTCTCCTACTTTGGGCTGCAGAGCGTGGTGGCACATAGCAGCGAATGGTGCATGCAGAGACGCATGGTACGATGTGTACACATAGTTTTGCCTGATGAACAAAACCGCGCCGCCAACATGATCCTTGCCGTAGCTTATCTCCTGGTTGTTTGGATAATTCAGTCCGAGAAACAAAGAGCATGTACCGAGGCTACTTACCGTCCTCCAGTCAAAATTCCTGAAGGCCCACAGAAGCTGGGATCCTTCTCAAAGACCATGTAGTGACTGTGATTGTATTCCGCGAAACAACACGTCTAGTACATTGATACATCTCCAACGTATCTACTTTTCCTAACGTTTTTCCTCTTGTTTTGGACTCTAATTTGCATGATTTGAATGAAACTAACCCCAGACTGATGTTGTTTTCAGCAGAACTACCATGGTGTTGTTTTTGTGCAGAAATAAAAGTTCTCGGAATGGAACGAAACTTTGCGAGGATTGTATATACAATAAAATAGAATTTCTGGAGCCAAGAACCACCGAAGGGGGGCACCTGGTGGCCCCGCAGACCCTGAAACCGACGCTATAAAATCACATTTTTCCAGAAAAAATTAGGAAGAAAGAATTATCGCGTTCCACGAGACGAAGCCGCCGTCACCTCCGTTCTTCATCAGGAGGCCAGATCTGGAGTTCGTTTGGGGCTCCAAAAATGGGGATCTTTGATCTTCATCATCACCAACCATTCTCCATCGCCAATTCCATGATGCTCCCTGTCGGGAGTGAGTAATTCCTTTGTAGTCTCGCTAGTCGGTGAGGAGTTGGATGAGATTCATCATGTAATCGAGTTAGTTTTGTTAGGGCTTGATCCTTAGTATCCACTATGTTCGGAGATTGATGTTGCTATGACTTTGCCATGCTTAATGCTTATCACTTTGGGCCCAGGTGCCATGATTTCAGATCTGAACCATTTATGTCACTACTGGAATCTGGCAATTTGTTGTCTACCAACTCTTTGTCGTCTGCCGGCTGACGGCAAAGAGCCTCTTTGCCGTCCGCTTCCACAAAGCGGACGACAAAGAGCTAGAAGGCACACAGCAAAGGCCCAGGTGGGCCCCATAGGGCACGGCGTGGCTAGGTCAGGTTCCTTGCCGTCCGCCGGCGGACGGCAAAAAGGAGACGTTGGCCAGCCCTAAACGGCCACCCTCTTTGCCGTCTGCTAGCAGACGACAAAGAAGGCCCACTTAACGGGTCGAGCCGTCTCCCCTCTCTCTCTTTCTCTGTCTCCCTCCCGCGCGCCCACCTCTCTCCTCCCCTGCCGCTCTGCCCCCGCCGCCGCCCA
>NC_041380.1:411591796-411630466 GCF_002162155.2 Triticum dicoccoides
GTTGACCTCGCCCTCCACCGGCGATCCCCTGCAGGTTTGTTCTTCCCCCCTTTTTTTAGTTTAGTTTTTTTAGTTTATTTTAGTTTAGTTTCTGTTTTAGTTTTAGTTTTAGTTTAGTTTTATTTTCAATTGAGTTTTAGTTTTAGTTTTAATTTAGTTTAGTTTAGTTTAGTTTAGAGTAGAAGGAGGAGGAGGAGGGAGGAAGAGGAGGAGGGAGAAGAAGAAAGAAGAAGAAGAAGAAGAAGAAGAAGAAGAAGAAGAAGAAGAAGAAGAAGAAGAAGAAGAAGAAGAAGAAGAAGAAGAAGAAGAAAAAGAAAAAAGAAGAGAAGAAGGAAAGGAAAAAAGAGGGCGCTCGGGGACGAGCGGGTTAGGGCTTCCTCGGTGTCGATGGAACCCTAAATAGCAAGTATCGTTGGTGCGAGATACATGTGGCCGTCAGTGTCGAATACTACATCCATGTCCCACAAGTGACGCCAACGTCCGGCGTCCCAAAGCAACTGTTCTCGGTGTCGATGGCGGTCGAACACCATTGGAAATTTGTCTGGCAGCCTCTGCGATGACAATTAAAAGGCAAGTGTTGAAACTTGAAACACCCAAACTAACTCAAGTCGGTTTGGTTGTTTGAAATTTCAAAACTTGGCTTTAATCCTCATCGCAGAGGCTGCCAGACAAATTCGCCAAGGTGTTCGACCGTCATCGGCCACCAGAACTATTGTTGCGGGACGCCGGGCGCCGGCTTCACTTGTGGGATGTGGATCTAGTGTTCAACGCCGAGCGCCACATGTATCTCGCACCGATGATACTTGCTATTTAGGGTTCCATCGATGCCAAGGACCCCCTAACCCGCTCATCCTATTGTAAAAATTTAGTTAGGTCGACGGAAGAAATAAAATTGCTATGCTATTCATCTTTCGATTTAAATATGCAGTTATTTCGTCATTGCGAGGGTCTGGTGTTTGACGTTCGATGAGCTCTGCCCCTGCGTTCGTTGGTGAGCACAAATGACATCTCCTCCTCCCCCCTTCATTTGCTCTATTCTGATCTTCGTGCCGATGAAACTTGCATATTTATAATTGTGATTCACTATGCGTCTCCCGTTCGAAAGGGTTACATCTATAAATATGCATGCATTTGCATATTTATAATCGCGATTCTTTCGAATTGTCCAACGTTATCCATGGACAACCCGAGTATGTGTAGATTGGGTTCGTTTTCCCATATGCTCTACTACAGATCCGATGCAGAATTTCGTCAGTGCCTCCCTGTTGTTCTCCGGGTACACATGCTCTCTGCTTATTGTCGAGACGTGTATCAGGAGAACAGCGGGGAGGTGCTGCCGAAATTTTGCGTCGGATCCGGAGCAGAGCATGGGAAAACGAACCCAATCTACACATACTCGGGTGGGATTAGGACCTATATTTACCTATTAGCGTGTAGGTTGCATGGACGTAATAAAACTGACAAACTCCATTAACTGATGGATATGCATGGTTTGCTTAATTATGTATATATTTCTTGTGTGTCTAGTAGGAAGTCAATATGAGTGATCGTGCATGGATGTACACCGGTTACACTAGTCAGAAAGTTTGGACCGAGGAATGGTTAACAAAAACCAAGGGTTTGTTAGAGCCACATTTGCAAATGGCCAGGAATTAAGCTGGTGCCCTTGTGCCCGTTGCGACAACTATAAAAAGAGGGACGAGCTTGAAATGAGTAAAGACCTGCAGAAGTTTGGTTTTACGCCTAGTTACACGGTCTGGACATTACATGGTGAGTTTGACCAACGTGTCAGAGCCGAGGTGGTTCGTCGTCGCACCGACGAGCATGGTACCGGGACCGCAGACATGGTGCAATACATTGATGATGCTTGGGACTCGGACGAGGAGATGGAGGAATCTGCAAAGGCCTTCACTGAAATGTTGGAGTCCTCAAAACATCCTTTCCACGAGCACACAGAGCTTTGTCAGCTGGATGCCATCTCACAAATAATGGCTTTGAAGGCTCAATTCAACTTGGGCAGAGATGACGCGATGATGATAGTATTCAGACGATTTCTACCCAAAGGCCATGTGCTACCTCCAAACTTGTACCAGTCAGACAAAATCCTCCGTGCTCTTATGATGCCCTATGATAAGATACATGCCTGTGAGAAAGGATGTGTCTTATTTAGGCTTCAGTATGAGGACTTGAACTATTGTCCCACTTGCAATTCTTCCAGGTATGTTGTGGTAGACAAAGGTATGGGTGAGAAGACGCAGACCAAAATACACGTTAATGTTCTTCGTTATATGCCAATTGTACCAAGACTTCAACGTCTTCTCATGGTCGAAGAGACGGCCAGACAGATGACATGGCACAAAACGGGCAAAAGAACCAAACTAGATGCAGATGGGAATGTGATGATGGTGCACACATCGGATGGTGAAGCGTGGAAGCGCTTCGATGCATTACATAAGGAAAAACGGCAGATCCAAGGCATCCTCGAGTCGCCGTCAGCACAGATGGGTTCAGTGTGTTTGGTCAGATGGCAACCGCATACAACTGTTGGCCCGTGTTTGTCATTCCACTCAATCCCCCCGGGCAGATTATGCAAAGAAAGAACATTTTCCTGACGTTGATAATTCCAGGGCCCAACTATCCGGGGAAGAATATGAATGTGTACATGCAGCCACTTAAGGACGAATTGCAAGAAGCTTGGGATAATGGGTTCAAGACATACGATGCCTTTAGCAAAGAGAACTTCATAATGCGTGCCTGGTACATGTACTCGACGCATGACTTGCCGGTGTATGCGCTATTCGTTGGCTGGTGTGTGCATGGAAGGTTCCCGTGCCCCACATGCAAGGGAGCTCTTGAGTTTCGTTGGCTAATAGCAGGGCGCAAGTATAGTTGCTTCGACTTGCATAGACTGTTTCTACATCCTGACCATAAGTTCAGGAAAGACAAGAAGAACTTCATCAAAGGTAGAGTTGTCAAACACTCTGTAGCACCTGCATTGACAGGCCAACACACTCTAGATCAGTTAAACGCTCTCGAGCTAGATCCAGAGCGTCCAGGGTATTTCAAGGGGTATAATAAGGAACACACTTGGACTCACAAGACATGCTTCTGGGATCTGCCTTACTTCAAAGACCTCATTTGCCCACACAACATCGACGTGATGCACACTGAAAAGAATATCACCAAAGCCATTTTTGGTACATTGTTCGGCATAGAGGGGAAATCAAAGGATAATACTAAGGCTAAAGTCGATCAAGAGGAGCTATGTGATAGACCATTACAAAACATGAAAGAACCAAAAGGAAAGGGGAACTGGACGAAGCGAAAGGCATGGTTCAATCTTGGAAGGCCAGCTATGAAGGAAATTGTTTTGTGGGTGAAAATGCAGTAGATGTTCCCCGATGGGTATGCAGCAAATCTAAAGAGGGGAGCGAGTCTTCAAAAATTGAAAATATTTGGTCTAAAAAGTCATGATTGGCACATATGGATTGAGCGGATAATGTCGGTGATGTTGCGTGGCTTCATCCCTGAGGATGAATGGCTAGTACTGGTAGAGCTAAGCTATTTCTTCCGTGTTCTTTGTGCGAAAGAACTATCGCCTGGCCTCCTAGAAGAAATGGAACAGTTGGCACCGGAGTTGATCTGCAAGTTAGAGATGATCTTTCCGCCAAGCTTCTTTAATCCAATGCAACACTTGATTTTGCATCTCCCGACCGAGGCACGATTGGGGGGGCGTGCAAAATCGTTGGTGCTACTCAACTGAGAGGATGCAGAGGATGCTTCGATCAAAATGTAAAAATAAACGTAGAATAGAAGCATCGATGGCGGAGGCATTCATCACTGAGGAGGCGGCAAACTTCGTGACAGCACACTACGAAGCCAAAAAACGTCATTTGCATAATCCGAAGCCTCAGTACAATGTTGATGAACCTCAAAAGGGTCAATCCAACCTTAGCCTATTCAAAGGGAATCTCGCACCAGCCAGTGGTTGGAAACCAGTAAGGTTGGATGTTGAAGAATGGCGGACCATTTCGATGTATCTCTTCAACAACCTAACAGAAGTGTGGCCGTACATCGAGTAAGATCTCGGTACATTGTTTCACAACTTCTAATTCCTTTGAACTTCTCTTATTCCTGGATATTTGATGAAGTCGATGCGTCGCCATATTCTCGTATGGAGCGGTGATCCAAAAGGATTCCGTCGAAGAGTATGAGATTCTGGCAAAACAAGGAGCCGAATATCCCGGTTTCATCTCTTGGTTCAAAAAATGGTAATTTCCATTTGACCCTTTCATTTCTTTGGCTAATTTGCGACTAATGCAACAATCCTTTCGTATTAAACTTGTAGGCTAATTCAGAGATTATGGATGCCGAATTGAGACAAGTAGCTAATGGTTTTGACTATAAGGTCCGTTCATTTGACAAATACGTCATCAACGGGTATCGCTTTCGTACCTATGGAAAAGAGCTATCTATGGCCGACCAAAAGTCTACAAATTGTTGTGTCTCTGCTATCGGCGAAGGAGGTATCGAGTATTATGGAAGAGTTGAAGCAATTTATGAACTTGAATTCTATGGTGAAAACCCACCAAATGTCGTAGTCTTCAGATGTTATTGGTTCCAGCCGAGGGATACTAGAAGGACTCATGAACATATAGGGCCAGTCGAAATCAAACAAAGCACCCATTTGGATGTTCCCGATGTTTATATTACTTCTCAACAGGCAACCCAAGTTTTCTGTCTACCATGGGCATGTCAAAGTGATCCAAATCTCAGTGGTTGGGACATCGTTTATGAAGTGCCGCCATGTGTTAGACCACCTCCCCCCAATGAAAAGGATTATGAACCTCACATTAACCAAGACACATATGATGAAGGAGAATTCTTCCAAGAAACACATTTTTCCAAAAAATGTTTCAAGAACCGCTCTACTCCACCCCAGAACATTGATAGACAATGATAGTGAATCCAACTTCAGCCCTGAGCCGGAAGAAGAAGAGTCGGAAGAAGAAGAAGTTACTGCTGCAGGTAACCTGTCAATGCTTGAAAGATTACGTAAAGGTGGCCTTCCACATGATGATGCATTTATTAATGATGATGATGAGCACGTCATTACCGATAGTGATGATGATGATGCTTTTATTAATGATGATGATGAGCATGTCATTACCGATAGTGATTATTAGGTATTCAAATTTTTACGCTGTACTTGATTTATATAGTTATTTGTATGATTTATATAGTTGGTATTTATAATTTTCTTACTTTGTATGATTGTTTCTTATACATAGTGCCATGGTCTTGATGTCCGTCCCGGTCGGCCCTCGCCCGCTTTATGATTCAGATGTGGTAAATTCTATTTCATAACTATTTGTTGCATTTCGCATTTATGACAATTATGGCCATCAAGTTGACATAGAGATATTTTAATCTAGGAGGTAAGTGAACCGGAATTTGAAACGGACCCTCTTGTCGAGAAGTTAAATTTAGTTGAAAAAGAAAATGAGTATTTGAAAGAAAAAATTAAAAGAATTGAAGAAGAGAAGATGACATTGGAGTTGTATGTTGCCGATGTCATCGATGATCACAAGATGAAGATGAATGCAATGTGCCTGAAGCTTAAGAAGATCAGAAAATATGCCATTGATAATGAGGCTTGGTATCATTATGCCGTTGGATCAATTGTTACCTTAGTTGCGATCTTCATCACATTTGTTGTGATTAGGGTAAGTTTTCTCTAGTGTTTTTCTTTACAAATGGATAGTTAGCTTATTTTCCTCCTAAATGGCATAATTACCTAAGTTAGATAAAAAATAAGCTATACTTAGCTTATTCAGTTCATTTACGACATACTTAGCATACTTAGGTAAAAATGGCATGATAATCTTTGTTAGCTCCAAAATGATATATACTTAGCTTATTTTCCTCGAAAATGACATAATAACCTTACTAAGCTCCAAAATGACCTATTTTACCTAGCTTAGCTCTAAAATGACCTACGATTATCATTTTTACCTAGCTTAGCAATAAAATGAAATTTTTACCTACCTTAGTTAGAAGAAGAAGAAGAAGATAAAGAAGAGGAGAGGAGAAAAAGAAAGAGAAGAAAAAAATCTTCTTCTTCTTCTTTTTCTTCTAACTAGTCTTCATCATCATCTTCTTCTAACTTTCATCTTTCCCAATTTGCAGATTTGCTTTACATGAGGAAGCTTGGATTCATGGAGTGTACTATTCTTCTGGTGCTTCCTTATTGTTTATGAAAACTTGTTTGGATATGTTGTTGGAAACTTGTTTCTGGTTATGTATATATGGATATGTTGGACTTTGTTGACCTATGTTGTTGGATTTGATGAAATATGTTGTTGGACATGATGTTGGATATGTTGGATATGTATGCATGTATATTTGTGTTTGAAACCATGTCTAATTAATGGGATTTAAATAAAAATAGGGGATATATAGCCTCTTTGCCGTCCGCTAGCAGACGACAAAGAGATATGTCGTCCGCTAGTAGACGGCAAAGAGGACACGTGGCAGTCACCTGTGCAAACTAGGAACATTGGCTGCCTATTTGGTCATTTTGCCGTCGGCTGGCAGACGGCAAAGTGACCAGTGCCGTCCGTCGGCAGACAGAAAACATTCAAACTTCTATGTCGTCTGCTGGCGGATAGCATATCTGGACATGTGGTAGCTTCCCAGTGCTGCCTAGCTGGGCTCTTTGTCGTATGTCAGCGGACAACAAAGAGCGTCGTTAACCCCCTAACGGCCCTCACGCCACCGCACTGTCGTCCGCTGTCTTTGCCGTCTACTAGCCTCCGATGGCGGACGGCGCAATCCATTGCAGTCTGTTTCTAAGAAGCAGACAGCAAAGAAGGCCTTTGATGGCACGTGTTCATCCGGACATTTTGCCCTCTGCTGGCGGACGGCAAAGAGGTTTGCCGTCCGTGATCTGTGCCTTTGCCGTCCGCCATGGCGGACGACAAAGAAGCTGATTCTAGTAGTGTGTTATCACCATTATATCCATGTTCTAGATCCGATCTTGCAAGTTATGGTCATCTACTACGTGTTATGACCCGACAATCCCAGAGTGACAATAGTCGGGACCATTCCCAGTGATGGCCGTAGTTTGAGGAGTTCATGTATTCACTGTGTGTTAATGCTCTGTTTCGGTTCTCTATTAAAAGGAGGCCTTAATATCCCTTAGTTTCCAATTGGACCCCGCTGCCACGGGAGGGTAGGCCAAAAGATGTCATGCAAGTTCTTTCCATAAGCACGTATGACTATTTACGGAATACATGTCTACATTATATTTATGAACTGGAGCTAGTGCCGTATCGCCCTAGGTTATGACTATCACATGATGAATATCATCCAACAAATTACCGATCCAATGCCTACAAATTTATCTTATATTGTTCTTGCTAAGTTACCACTACTATTGTTACTACTGCACTTGCTACAAAACTACTGCTATCACTGTTACCGTTGCTATTGCTATTGCTACTACTATCAAAACTATCATATCACTGTGCTACTGATCACTTTGCTGTAGATAATTAATCTCCATGTGTGACTAAATTAACAACTTAGTTGTTGATACTTGCAAATATTCTTTGGCTCCTCTTGTATCGAATCTATAAATTTGGGTTGAATACTCTACCCTCGAAAACTGTTGCGATCCCCTATACTTGTGGGTTATCATATGTACGAACGATCATCAATCATTCATCGTCGTCTGATCGAGCTAGGAACCATGTGCAACTGGAATGCCGCTTTTCTTTGAAAGGTTTTGGGATTAGGAAGGGTAGGGATACCAGGCGTCCTACAACATCATATCAAGTTGGAGTCAAATAAAAAAGGGCTCATGCTGTAGTCAATCTTAAGAACAACATATTATGAACATGAATATTTTTTTAGTAAATGTTGACAGTAATATAAGCAAGCCATCATGATACCATAGGAAAGTAACATACTCCTGTAACAGCCCTTTGTAGCGATGACTAGAGTAGGCCATCAATACGTCTAGCCATAGAAGGAGTCCACGGCGTAAATGAAGCCCTTGTGTTCAATGGCATCAGAGAGCCATGGAGGATGTATGATCCTGCGATGGACGTGCATATTTATCCACTTACCGTAGTGACCTGTCAGATAGGTGAGACCGCGGTTGAAGAACGCAACTAGCCTGAAGTCTTTATAATTCGCAGATCTTGTGGGCACTTGGCAGATTACAACCTTGAGGAAATCGAACTTGGTATCATGTTGGCTCCTGTAAGATTTCAAGTATTCTGGGCCGCGGTGCCAAAGCAGTGTAGTGTTAATCGAAGGAAGGGGGATCAATCGCTGGGTGTACAGCTCCACGAGCATCCAGCTTCCATGACCGTTGATGAGCACCATCCAAGACATGTTCATGCTGACATAGTACATACCGCTAATGTGGTTGAGGGTGTCTGGTATCGGATCGCGGTCAAGGGGGTTGATGATTGTCACCCTATGATCAAGCGGCATTAGCAAGTAGGGAGCTTGCTTAAAAAGCTCTAGCCTGAGGGCTTTGAGTAAACGGTACAACCTCGACGAGCACTCGACGAGCGGCATGGTACTGAGATTGTCAACACACGAAACAATGAGTTTGATTACCTCTGTGGGGGTGAATTCCAACCACTCTTTCGGTGGACGCTACTCGGTTATGCCATTGTTAGTGCTTGGGTTTGGGAAGAGGGGGGAGGCGCCTAGCGGGGATGGAAGATTGGACGATTTTTACGGACGAGGATGGATAAGCGAATATGTGCTACGGGTAGTTGATAGGTGATGATGACAATGTAGCAGCAGCACGCCGCTTGACTTACGAGACACATCCCAGCAGCGTAGGGTTATATCGATGCCAGACAACTCCATGAATAGCGCATAGCAGAGCCGCACCTAATACTCAACTTGAGTGATCACAGTACTAGTACAATAAACTATAGTACCTACTACTATGCCCGAGTAGTATAGTGGAGTAGGACTAATAGCGCCGGAGAAGTAGTATATTATAAATAGTTACAAACTTCAATGCCCGAGCGTACAACGACTACGAACCGCCATCGGAGATAACGCCAATCCCCAACAAATGTTTGCTGGGAGACATGGCAGTTGCAAACGCCCGCCCGTGTTGAAGTACATGTGTAAGGGTGGCAGATTTGTTAAATACTATAGCTTAAAAAGAGGCCACCGTCGGATGGAAATATGACGGTTATGTGGGCATTCGCCAGGATTGGGCTCGTGGCGAACAAGCATCATATATCATTACTAAAAAGGGTTAAAACACCCGGGGCTAGAACTTGCCCCAGATGACCACTAACAATGATACTAATATAGTTGTAAAATGGTCAATGAACGTGTCTACATGGTGTTTGGAATTATATCCAAACTAGTAAAAGGAAACAAAGGGAGTAATAGTAAGTGCACCATCTACTGGTTCGTGTGCTACTACTATGCTCCATGTTGCGGGCGCAACGTCCCCTACAGCCACTCCTGTTTCATGGACGGCCTGGTCGATGCATGCAATGTGCCCTGCGTCTACAAGATTTTCAGCTGCGAGAGGTACGTCGACTACCACGCAGTGGCGGAGCATAGTTCCAGATGCACGCATGTGCCCTGCTACTGCTATGGGTGCATGCCGCCATTTGAGGGCTCACTGGCGAGCCTCGTGCATCACCTCACGGCACCAACCGGCAATCACTCATGGCCCGCGGTGAACATCAAGTACGAGACGTGATACCCATTCATCGTGCCGGAGTCGTTGGAGGATCACCGCCGCCTGCTGGTCACAGAGGAGGACGACAACGTCTTCCTCATGGCCGTGGGCACCGGCAAGGCCCGCGCAGGTCGTCACCCCATCTCTGTCGTGTGCGTTAGGGGCAACACCGCTGATGCTGACACGAGGCCGATGTACAGGTGTGTGCTCACTGTTGCTGCCCTCCGGCATACGAGGGCGACCTCGACGCCTCCCTCATGTTGAATGGGACTGTGGCGAGTTGCTCTGTTCCCGGCAATGTGGACATGGAAGACGGCTGGTTTCATATGATTGTTCACCCCAAGATGATGCACGGGCCGGGACTCCAAGGAGGTTCACCTAGGCGTATGCATTACCAAGTTAATTGTTCATCATTAGTCTTCGCTCAATGTAAGCCGCTGTCTAAGCATGTGGACACTTCTTATTTAGTATAGAACCTTCCATGCATGATCTTGCTCTATTAGAGTATCGCACTTGAATAAAAGTGTATCCATCTATGGTTTAGTCTAGAATCTTCCATGTATATGCTCAATGCTCTTGCTCCATTAGAGTTCTTCCTTGCCATTTATGAGATTGATTGTGAATTTTTACTAATGGTGAAAGACTTATGATGAACCATTTTTTACAGCGCATATATCTTTTTCAGAGAGTTTCAACCAAATGCTGCAACACTATCTTTGCATATTCATGAATTTAGCCTTGAGGTCCATACATATAATGTGTCATATACATGTATTGGAACACTATGCAGCTAAGGTTTTCCTTTCTCAATGAGGTAACATGTAAGTGTCAGTTGTTTGTTACTAACATTGTGTTGTAACGATATCTCACAACTCACGTGGAAAGAACGTGCAACTCACAACTCACTAGTACGTACTAGTGTAGAGGACGGCGCTGCACGGGAGTCTCGCCCCGCTTGTGGCATGGAAATAAAGCTATCAAATCACAAAACCCCACCACTCCCAGTAATAAGTGGCCTGGAAAAATGAACGGACAAGCAACCATCACATCCCTCCTGTCTTTTTTGCATTTCATCTCTCTGCATTTATTTTGTCCAGTTCATCTCACACACTCGATCTTTGGCTATTACTCCTCATACTAGCTATTGCCATCACATCCCTGCATATTCGCTTGAACAATACTAGATGCTACCCTCATACCGTTCTATAACAATCGCAAGGGCACTTGTACGAAAAATTTGCATGCCTTCCCGACCAGTGTGATACTCCGAACAAAGTACGATAGAGAAAAATCATAGAGAGAAGGAAGTTAAAGTAAACAATCAAATGAGCATTCTTGCATTTCTTTTGCATTGAATCGTTTCACAAGGTTGACTAGTGTCTTTTCTACTTTTATCAAAACCGCATCATAATGCTAAAACGTGCATTTGCATGTGTGTATACATACTTGTAGTAGTACAGTCTACAAGCATAGATAGTGTATAGAGAGAGAAGATTTTTTTGCATGGATAGAGAGAAGATATATGGTGAAGTTTGTGCTATATGCACATCATGTTAAATGCATACGGATCCAAAAGGTTTCCAAACTTTTCCTTTTACATACTTAATTAAGGACGCTAATAATTCCTAAACTTTCGGGATTTATCATTTCCGTCCCGAAACTAATGGGATCACCTTAAGACACTAAATTATTCCTAATAAAAGCCACGACGCTCGCAGGAGATCTTGCAGTGTGCCACAAGTGCCCCGGCGCGCGGCCGTTTCCCAGCATGGCGCCCAGGTGCTGATTAGCGGCTTGCCAGCGGGCGAGCGCATTCTCACCGGTCTGGTGATCCAGCGCCAACAAGTACTCCTCCTTGCTGGAAGCGTGCACCCGGTCCACGTACCGCCAAGCCTAGATGAGGCGCTTGGACCCAACTGCACTCAGGGCTTTGGCACAGACGTCCTCCGCCCCCCACACGACCCTCGCACGAGCCTTCCGCCAAAGAGCCAATTGCCTGACTCTCTCGGACGCGACATAGGCCTGCCAGGTAGCATCCCTGGTGGCGCCCTTCTCTTCCTCGGCCTTCTTCTTCTCCTCTCTTTTGGTGCACTCCGCCGGAGGCAAAGCCTTCCACAAGGCGATCTCCATTTCTTTCCAAAGCTCCTCCAAGCTGGGGGCGCTCGGCGGGCAGCGCGTCGTCCTCCTCGTATCGGGGAGCCGACGTGTCCTCTGATGTGCGTGGTGGCTGATACGTCTCCAACGTATCTATAATTTTTGATTGTTCCATGCTGTTATATTATCATTCTTGGATGTTTTATGATCATTTTATAGCAACTTTATATCATTTATTGGGACTAACCTATTAACATAGTGCCCAGTGTTAGTTGCTGTTTTTTCCTTGTTTTTTACTTCGCAGAAATCAATACCAAACAGAGTCCAAACGCAACGAAACTTTTTGGAGAATTTTTATGGGCCAGAAGACACACGATGGGCCAAAGAAGTACAAGGGGGTGCCCCGAGGGGGGCACAACCCACCTGGGCGCGCCTGGGGGCCAGGCGCGCCCTGGTGGGTTGTGCCCACCTCGGTGGCCTCCCGCACCGCCTCTTTGCTCTATAAATACCCCAATATTCTAGAAACCCTAGGGGAGTCGACGAAAAACAATTCTAGCCACCGCGAGTTCTAGAAACCACAAAACCAATCTAGACACCATCACTAAGGGGTTCATCATCCTCATTGGTGCCTCTCCGATGATGCGTGAGTAGTTCATTGTAGACCTACGAGTTCGTAGTTAGTAGCTAGATGGCTTCCTCTCTCTCTCTCTCTCTCACTCTCTCTCTTTTGATTCGCAATAAAATAGTCTCTTGGAGATCTATTTGATGTAACTCTTTTTGCGGTGTATTTGTTGGGATCCGATGAACTTTGAGTTTATGATCCGATCTATGTTTTTATCCATGAAAGTTATTTGACTCTTTTGGTCTCTTATATGCATGATTACTTATAGCCTTGTATTTCTTCTTCGAATCTTTGGGCTAGTTAGGTCGACTAGATCGATTTTTCTTGCCATGTGAAGAGGTGCTTTGTGATGGGTTTGATCTAACGGTGCTCGATCCCAATGACAGAAGGGGAAATGACACGTATGTATCGTTGCTATAAAGGATAACAAGATGGGGTCTATTCCTATATGAGTAGATCTAGTCTACATCATGTCATCGTTCTTATTGCATTACTCCATTTGTCCATGAACTTAATACACTAGATGATGTTGGATAGCGGTCGATGTGTGGAGTAATAGTAGCATATGCAAGCAGGAGTTGGTCTACTAATCTTGGACGTGATGCCTATATAATTATCATTGCCTGGATATCGTGATGATTATTTGAAGTTCTATCAATTGCCCAACAGTAATTTGTTTACCCACCATATGCTATTTTTCTCGAGAGAAGCCACTAGTGAAAACTACGGCCCCGTGGTCTCTTCTTTACCATATTTGCCTTCGAGATCTATTTTTATTTGCTTTTATTTTCAGATCTATTAACCCAAAAACCCAAAAATACCTTGCTGCAATTTATTGTTATTTATTTTATCTTGCGTTCCCGCGAGATCTATTTATCCAGTCTACTACAATTTTTACCTATCTTTTACCTGTGAGGGATTGACAATCCCTCATTTACGTTGGGTTGTAAGTATTTGTTCTTTGTGTGCAGGTGCCGTTCACAAAGTGTTGTGTGGTTCTCCTACTGGTTCGATTACCTTGGTCTCATCACTGAGGGAAATACCTACCGTAGCTGTGGTGCATCATCCCTTCCTCTCTAGGGAAATATCGACGTAGTTCAAGCCGCATCAATGGCCAGACTGGGAACGCCGATGCGTCCACCTCGACGCATCGCGGCGAGGAGCGGAATGCCGACGCATCATCCTCGACTAGTGGCGACGAGGAACGGAACGACAACGCTTGACCCTCCACGCGGGATAGCGAGGGGCGCCAGGGCTAGGGAGGGGTGATGCCATAGTGGTCGACGGGTCCGTAATTGAGAGGGAGGTGAGGCGATAAAGGCAATGAATGTGAGCGTTCTTCCGAATTTTTGTTGGAGGAATTTACGGGGAGGTTGATACGTCTCCAACATATCTATAATTTTTTATTGTTCCATGTTGTTATATTATCAATCTGGATGTTTTATAATCATTTTATATCATTTTGGTACTAACCTATTGAAATAGTGCCAAGTGCCAGTTGTTGTTTTTCCATGTTTTTTACATCACGGAAAATCAATATCAAACGGAGTCCAAATGCCACAAAAATTTACGAAGATTTTTTATGGACCAGAAGGAACATAATGGGCCCTGGCTGTGCCTGGGGGGTGCCCCGAGGGGAGCACAACCCACCAGGGCGCGCCAGGAGGCCCAGGCGCGCCCTGGTGGGTTGTGCCCACCTCGGGTGCCCCGGACCGCCTCTTTGCTCTATAAATACCCCAATATTCCCAAAACCCTAGGGGAGTCGATGAAATATTGATCCAGCCGCCGCAGAGTCTAGAACCACCAGGTCCAATCTAGACACCATCTCGGATGAGGTTCACCACCTCCATTGGTGCCTCTCCGATGATGCGTCAGTAGTTCTTTGTAGACCTTCGGGTCCGTAGTTAGTAGCTAGATGGCCTCCTATCTCTCCCCCTCTCTTGATTCTCAATACAATGGTCTCTTGGAGATCCATATGATGTAACTCTTTTGCTGTGTGTTTGTTGGGATCCGATGAACTTTGAGTTTATGATCAGATCTATCTTTCTATATCCATGAAAGTATTTGAGTTTCTTTGATCCCTTTTATGCATGATTGCTTGTAGCCTCATATTTCTTCTCTGATATTTGGGTTTTGTTTGGCCAACTTGATCTATTTATCTTGCAATGGGAAGAGGTGCTTTGTAGTGGGTTCGATCTTACGGTGCTTGATCCCAGTGACAGAAGGGGAACCGACGCATATGTATCGTTGCTACTAAGGATAAAACAATGGGGTCTATCTCTACATAGATAGATCTTGTCTACATCTCATTGTTCTTATTGCATTACTCCGTTTCTCCATGAACTTAATACACTAGATGCATCCTGGATAGCGGTCGATGTGTGGAGTAATAGTAGTAGATGCAGGTAGGAGTCGGTCTACTAATCTTGGACATGATGCTTATGTAATGATCATTGCCTGGATATCGTCATGAGTATTTGAAGTTCTATCAATTGCCCAATAGTAATTTGTTCACCCACCGTTTGGTATTTTTCTCGAGAGAAGCCACTAGTGAAACCTATGGCCCCCCGTCTCTTTCTCGTATTATTTGCCTTTGTGATCTATTTTCTTTTGCGTTTATTTTCAGATCTACTAAACCAAAAACCCAAAAATACCTTACTGCAATTTATTCTTATTTATTTTATTTGGTGTTCGATCTATCAATCTACTACAAATTTACCTCACGTCCATTTGCCTATCTTGAGGTGCCGTACCCCGGAAGGGATTGACAACCCCTTTAACACGTCGGGTTGCGAGAAGTTGTTATTTGTGTGCAGGTCTTGTTTATGTTGTGTTGCTTGGTTCTCCTACTGGTTTGATAACCTTGGTTTCACATCTGAGAGAAATACCTACTGCCGCTGTGCTGCATCATCCCTTCCTCTTTGGGGAAATACCGACGTAGCTTCAAGCGACATCAAAAGGAATTTCTGGAGCCGTTGCCGGGAAGGATCTTCAACATATACCAGGTTCCTTATCACAAATCTCATCTCCTCGCAATTTACATTATTTGTCATTTGCCTCTCGTTTTCCTCTCCCCCACTTCACAAAAATTTGTCGTTTTATTCGCCCATCTTTTCCGTTCGCCGTTTTCTTGTCGGATCTATTTTTGAGTGCAATCTTGTTGTGTGGTCATCATGACTCAAGAGAACACCAAGTTATGTGATTTCTCAAATACCAACAACAATTTTATTGGCATTCCGCTTGCTCCTCCCACCACTAGTGCGGAGACTTGTGATATTAATACTGCTTTGCTGAATCTTGATATGAAAGATCAATTTTCCGGTACTCCTAATGAGGATGTCGCGTCCCATCTTAATACCTGCGTGGAATTATGTGATATGCAAAATAAAAAAGATGTGTGCAATGATGTGATAAAGATGAAATTATTTCTGTTTTCTTTGCGTGATTCTGCAAAAAAATTATGCCTAGCTAAGGGCGTAAAACTATAGCGCTTGTTGGGAGGCAACCCAATGAATATAATTTATTTTTGCTTTTTGCTTCCTATTTTGAGTGTTAGCACAATTATGCTACTATTATGATTGTGTTTTTATGTTTTAATTAGTGTTTGTGCCAAGTAAAGCCTTTAGGATCTTCTTGGGTGATAGTTGTTTGATCTTGCTGAAAAATAGAAACTTTTGCGCTCACAAAAATAATTCTCATTTTTTACCAGAGAGCGATAAAATACCCATTCCACTTGCAGTATATCAATATACAAATTTCTCAGGTCGTCATAATTTTTCAGAATTTTTGGAGTTACATAAGTATTCGAAATAGTCAGATTGCTACAGACTGTTCTCTTTTAACAGATTCTGTCTTCTTTGTGTTGTGTGCTTATTTTGATAGCTCTCTTTGATGATTTTTTGCCATAGAAAAGTTGGAATACAGTAGATATAATGCAAGAACAAAATATGAATTGGTTTGATTACAGCACTTATAGTAGTGATTTATTTTCTTATACTAACAGATCTCACAAAGGTTTAGTTGAGTTTTGTGTGATTGAAGTTTTCAAGTTTGTGTTATCTTACGATGGATGAAGGAATAAGGAGTAGAAGAGCCTAAGCTTGGGGATGCCCCGGCATCCCAAGCTATTATCCAAAAAAGAGCAACCAACTAAGTTTGGGGATGCCCCCGAGTGGCATCCCCTCTTTCTTCTAACGCCCATCGGTATTTTACTCGAAGCTATATTTTTATTCGTCACATACTATGTGTTTTGCTTGGAGCGTCTTTTATGATATGAGTCCTTGCTTGTTTTATTTTGTGCTTTAAGTCTTGATCCCTTGCTGGACACATGTATTTGGGAGAGCCAAAATTATGTCATGACTTGTTAGAATTGCTCTCTATGCTTCACTTAAATTTTTATGAGCTATGGAATTGCTCTAGTGCTTCACTTATATCTTTTTTAGCACGGTGTGCTTTAGTATTTTTGAAGAAATGCTCTCTTGATTCACTTATATTTATTTGAGAGTTAGTAAAAAAATTCAAGAAATTCTCTCTTGCTTCACTTAAATTAATTTGAGAGAAAGAAATATTATGCTCATGATCTTCACTTATATTTGTTTGAGCTTATGAAAAGCAACACATGAAAATTAGTCCCAGAGTGATAGATATCCAAGAAGGATATAATAAAAACTTTCATGAAGATCATTGGACAAAATAAACTTGACTCTTAGTAATAGTTTTGAGATATGATGATGTGATATGTGAGGCATCTTGATGAGTAATTATGCTTTAGTAAGTATATTGGTGTTAAGGTTTGTGATTCCCTATGCAAGCACGAAAGTCAAAAGTCATGCAATGAAATTATATCCTACTTGTGGTGCATTATTTGTTGTTAGTTATGCTTAATGCTTGCTTACAAGATTATCTGTTTCTTGGTTGTTCGCTTCTCAATCTTTTGCAAGCCTTCATTTTGCACTAAGTATGATCTCTACTTGTGCATCCAAAATCCTTTAAACTAGTTTTGCCACATGAGTCCACTATATCTACATATATGCGGTATTCTTTTGCCGTTCTAAGCAAATTTGTATGTGCCATCTCTAATTTTCAAAATAAATTTCTCTTTTGTGTGTTTGTTTCGCTTGTGGAGTGGTGAGGGGTGGCTAATATTTTCCATGCTAGATGTGTTATTCTCATGATGAGTGTTTATTCACTTGTCATTGCACGAGAGTAAGGCAAAGGTATTAGGGATGCCTAGTCCCGAAATGAAAAAATGAATTTACTTATGTTGCAAATAATAAATTCCTTGGAAAGTGTTGGTATGGAGGGCAACCGTGGATACGGCTAGCCTTGGAAAGTGAAAGTATGGTGGAAAAAGGAATAAACTTTATTTTCTTGTTTGGGAACCACCTATGATATATCTAAGCATGGAAAGTATTGGGAACTCTAAGTCGTTTTCATTGGTGGGATGGATACACCTCCCAAAATGTTTTATCTCTAAGTTTTTCACTTTGAGCTCTGGCACCTCTACAAATTCCTACTTCCCTCTATGAAGGGCCTTTCTTTTACTTTATGCAATTTTTATTTTGAATTTGAGTCTCCATCTTCTCTTATAAAAGCACCAACTAGGAGGCAATATGATCGTACTTGAGTATTGGGTGTAGCTAATATGCGAGTGTGTTTCATGAATGGATCGATGGTTGAGCATGATGGGCTAGGGATAACTTATTTTAGCGTTGATATTTTGAAAGACATGGTTTCTTGTTGATATGCTTGCGCATTTAAGTTATCATGTCAAAACTAGACTATTGCTTTGAACAATATAAAAGTCCAAATGTCCATGCTACAAGAAAAGAATACAGTATGACATGTTAGGCAGCATTCCACATCAAAAATTCTATTTTTATCACTTCCCTACTCGAGGACGAGTAGGAGTTAAGCTTGGGGATGCTGATACATCTCCAACGTATCTATAATTTTTTATTGTTTCATGCTGTTATATTATCAATCTTGGATGTTTTATAATCATTTTATAGTCATTTTATATCATTTTTGGGTACTAACCTATTGACATAGTGCCAAGTGTCAGTTGCTGTTTTTTCCATGTTTTTTACATCACAGAAAATCAATATCAAATGGAGTCCAAATGCCAAGAAACTTTACGGAGATTTTTTATGGACCAGAAGGAATATAATGGGCCCTGGCTGCGCCTAGGGTGTGCCTCGAGGGGAGCACAACCCACCAGGGCGCGCCAGGAGGCCCAGGCGCACCCTGGTGGGTTGTGCCCACCTCGGGTGCCCCCCGAGCCACCTCTTTGCTCTATAAATACCCCAATATTCCCAAAACCCTAGGGGAGTCAATGAAATATTGATCCATCCGCCGTAGAGTCCAAAACCACCAGATCCAATCTACACACCATCTCGGATGGGGTTCACCACCTACATTGGTGCCACTCCGATGATGCGTGAGTAGTTCTTTGTAGACCTTCGGGTCCGTAGTTAGTAGCTAGATGGCTTCCTCTCTCCCCCCTCTCTTGATTCTCAATACAATGGTCTCTTGGAGATCCATATGATGTAACTCTTTTGCGGTGTGTTTGTTGGGATCCGATGAACTTTGATTTTATGATCAGATCTATCTTTTTATATCCATGAAAGTATTTGAGTTTCTTTGATCTCTTTTATGCATGATTGCTTGTAGCCTCGTATTTCTTCTCCGATATTTGGGTTGTTTTGGCCAACTTGATCTATTTATCTTGCAATGGGAAGAGGTGCCTTGTAGTGGGTTCGATCTTACGGTGCTTGATCCCAGTGACAGAAGGGGAACCGACACATATGTATCATTGCTACTAAGGATAAAATGATGGGGTCTATCTCTACATAGAAGATCCAGTCTACATCATGTCATAGTTCTTATTGCATTACTCCGTTTCTCCATGAACTTAATACACTAGATGCATGCTGGATAATGGTCGATGTGTGGAGTAATAGTAGTAGATGCAGGCAGGAGTCGGTCTACTAATCTTGGACGTGATGCCTATGTAATGTTCATTGCCTGGATATCATCATGAGTATTTGAAGTTCTATCAATTGCCCAACAGTAATTTGTTCAACAACCGTTTGCTATTTTTCTCGAGAGAAGTCACTAGTGAAACCTACGGCCCCTGAGTCTCTTTCTCATATTATTTGCCTTTGCGATCTATTTTCCTTTGCGTTTATTTTCAGATCTACTAAACCAAAAACCCAAAAATACCTTGCTTCAATTTATTCTTATTTATTTTATTTGGCTTTCGATCTATCGATCTACTACAAACTTACGTCATGTCCATTTGCCTATATTGAGGCGTCGTACCCCAGAAGGGATTGACAACCCCTTTAACACGTTGGGTTGCGAGAAGTTGTTATTTGTGTGCAGGTGTTGTTTACGTTGTGTTGCTTGGTTCTTCTACTGGTTCGATAACCTTGGTTTCACATCTGAGGGAAATACCTACCGTTGTTGTGTTGCATCATGTTGGGGAACGCAGTATTTCAAAAAAATTACCTACGATCACGCAGTATCTATTGAGGAGATAGATAGCAACGAGAGGGGAGAGTGTGTCTATGTACCCTCGTAGACCGAAAGTGGAAGCGTTTAGTAACGCGGTTGATGTAGTCGAACATCTTCGTGATCCAACCGATCCAAGTACCGAACGTATGGCACCTCCGCGATCTGCACACGTTCAGCTCAGTGACGTCCCTCGAACTCTTGATCTAGTTGATGTCGAAGGAGAGTTCCGTCAGCACAACGGCGTGGTGACAGTGATGATGAAGTTACTGACGCAGGGCTTCGCCTAAGCACTACAATGACATGATCGAGGTGTGTAACTGTGGAGGGGGGCACCGCACACGGCTAAAAGATCAACTTGTGTGTCTATGGGGTGCCCCCTCCCACGTATATAAAGGGGGGAGGAGGAGGCCGGCCAAGGTGTGGCGCGCCCAAGGGGGGAGTCCTACTCCAAGTAGGATTTGCCCTCCCCCCTTCCTATTCCCAAAAGGAGAAGGGGGAAGGAGGAGAGGGAGAGAAGGAAAGCCCCCCCCAACCCTAACCCAATTCGGATTGGGCTTGGGGGGCGCGCGCCTCCACCTGGACGCCGCCTCCTCTCTTCCTCTAGGGCCCATGAAGGCCCATTAACCCCCCGGGGGGTTCCGGTAACCCCCCGGTACTCCGGAAAATGGCCGAACTTATCTGAAACCATTACGGTGTCCAAACATAACCTTCCAATATATCAATATTTATGTCTCGACCATTTCGAGACTCCCTGTCATGTCCGTGATCTCATCTGGGACTCCAAACAAACTTTGGTTCATCAAAACATGAAACTCATAATATAAATCATCATCAAACGTTAAGCATGCGGACCCTACGGGTTCGAGAACTATGTAGACATGACCGAGACACATCTTCGGTCAATAACCAATAGCGGAACCTGGATGCTCATACTGGCTCCTACATATTCTACAAAGATCTTTATCGGTCAAAACACATAACAATATACGTTGTTCCCTTTGTCATCCGTATGTTACTTGCCCGAGATTCGATCGTCGGTATCATCATACCTAGTTCAATCTCGTCACCGGCAAGTCTCTTTAATCATTCCGTAATGCATCATCACGTGACTAACTCATTAGTCACATTGCTTGCAAGGCTCATAGTGATGTGTGAGGGAGTCCTGGACTAAGGGGTCCTCGGGCGTCCAGCCTATTATCCATGGGACGGATGGATGGGATGTGAAGACATGAAGGCCGAAGACTGCACCATGTCCGAATTGGACTCTACTTGGCGTGGAAGGCAAGCTTGGCGACCGAAGATTCCTCTTATGTAACCGACTCCATGTAAACCCTAGATCCCCTCGGTGTCTATTAAACCGAATGGGATAGACCGGAAAGAACACCACATATACTCATTACCATATTCATAGGCTAGACTTCTAGGGTTTAGCCATTACGATCTCGTGGTAGATCAACTCTTGTAATACTCATATTCATCAACATCAATCAAGCAGGACGTAGGGTATTACCTCCATAGAGAGGGCCCAAACCTGGGTAAACACAGTCCGGGACCCCCTACCCGAGATCCACCGGTTTTGACACCGACATTGGTGCTTTGATTGAGAGTTCCACTGTGTTGTCGATGAAAGGCTCGATGGCTCGCCTTGTCATTAAAGACAACATTACTGCAGGGGTAGTTTTGGCCTCAGGCCAAACCCTCCGGCTGGGCGACTTTACTATGATCGCCCGTTCAGCCGCGGAGCCAACGATGACCTCTCGGGCCATCGAAAATCCCCTTCGCATCAACTCCAAGCACTCCAAGCAGATGGATCTGGTTGAGTTTTCGTCCTTAAACGAGCTCCTAGATCGCATCGCCGCTTTGGGAATCGTCACAGATTACAATCAGATAAGGCCTAAAACCGATCAAGGAGAAACAAAAACTCCACCGGTCACCCACCAGATCGCGGCAGTCCTGGAGCAGGATAGCGAGTCTTCTTCTATATTGAAGACGAGCTATGTTTAGGTCGTCGTTCATGAAGAGCTGGATACTCACCTGCGAAAGGACGCAACCAGCCCTCCAAACATAGCATCGGACAGCGGTTACAAACAATCAAAGGATATTCCAGAACCCAGACTGTCTAGTCCGGAAGGTCGTCGGACTCCGAACAACCGGTTAGGTCGGGGTTCGGATTTAATTCCACCCACCCACCCAGACATAGAGGCTCTCATGAGCATAAAACAACAATCTCAGGAGAAGGTCCACCACTTTTGGGCCAGATTCCTCCTTCTCAAGGACAAGGTAAAAGATTGTCGTGACGAGGACGCAATATCAACGTTCTGCAAAAACTGTGCGGACGAAGGAATCCTCAATGCCGCATACTAAAAATTGCTGACTTAGCAACCATCGTACAAAAATACTGCGCGACGGAAAGCGCCTGGGAAACTCGGGCAACTTGCTGGGAACCACCAACCCCAACCCAAATTCCCCTACACGCGAAAAGGGCGTACCCTCGGGGCACACCCAGTCCAACAGTCAAAAAACACAAAGCGACTATACGACACGACACCGTTCTGGAAGGGTGGCTCGATGGCCCATGCAAAATACATACAACAATAGATACCATGGCAACCCACAACCTTAGAGCATGTTGGATACTACGACAGGTAGCCAAGAGCAGCGAGGACATCCTTATCAAGGACGCCCCAGAACAACACCCCCCCAGAAGACGATGACCCAAGAGTATTGACAGTCTTTGGGACATTCGCTTCAAATAACAAGCACAAAAGGGCACTTCGTGAGCTCAACGAAGTCTGCCAAATCGCTATAATAAACCCATGGAACGACACGGCTATAACATTAAACGCTGGTGACGAACCAAAGTACAGAACAGTACGAGCACCAGCTGCATTAGTCCTCAGCCCCATCGTGGATGGGTTTCGACTCACCAAGGTCCTCATGGACGGCGGCGGCGGACTAAATATCATTTATGAGGACACACTCCATAAAATGGAAATAGACAGGAGCCGCATCAAACAAAGTAACACAACCTTCCAGGGAATTATTCCTAGTCGGGAGGCACGGTGCGCGGGCAAAATCACACGTGACGTGGTATTCAGATCGCCGGAGAACTATCGGTCCGAAGAAATAACCTTCCAAGTGGCCCCTTTCAGCAGCAGATATCACGCCTTGTTGGGGCGGGATGCCTTTACATGCTTCCAAGCTATACCTCACTACGGATATATGAAGCTCAGAATGCCCGGACCAAACGGTATAATCACTCTCGTCAGTGATCCGGACATAGCACTCCGTGCTGAAAATAAAACCGCATCCCTGGCCCTAGAGGCGCTATCCGAAGCCCTTGCGACCGAAGAATTAACCGCACTATGCTCCATAGTGGACAAGGGCGATGTGATCCTCGACAAATGCCCCAAATCCACCTCGTTTAAACCGGCAGAAGAAATAATCAAATTCCAGGTCCACCCAACAGACCCCAAGAAGACAGCATCCATCGGAGCTCAACTGAACCCAAAAGTCGACACCGCACTACGAGAATTCCTGCGCGAAAACTAGGACATATTTGCCTCGCACCCTTCGGATATGCCAGGGATCCCACACAAGTTGGCCGAACATAGCCTCAACATATTAAAGGGATTTAAACCAGTCAAGCAAACACTTCAGTGCTTTTCTGAACCTAAGCGACAAGCCATGGGAGAGGAGCTGGCCAAGCTCATCGAGGCCAGATTCATCAGAGAAATCAAGCATCCAGACTGGCTGGCAAACCTGGTAATGGTACCAAAGAAAGATAAATCCTGGCGCCTATGTTTCGATTTCAAGGATCTCAACAAGGTTTGACCTAAGGACCCCTTTCCCCTTCCCCGCATTGATCAAATCATTGACGCCACCGCAGGACACGACTCACTGTGTTTCCTCGATGCATACTCCGGATACCATCAAATCAAACTGAAGGAACCCGATCAAGCTGCAACAACATTTATTACCCCATACAAGACATTCTGCTTCAATACCATGCCCTTTGGGCTCAAGAATGCTGGCACCACATATCAACGCATGATTCAAACATGCCTGGAGAAACAGATCGGCAAAACAGTAGAAGCTTACGTTGATGATGTCATCATCAAAACCAGCACGTGGAAACACTAATAGATGATGTACGTCTTACATTCGACAACCTCAGGGCGTATGACATCAAGCTCAACCCGAAAAAGTGTGTCTTCGGTGTCCCCGCTGGAAAACTACTGGGCTTCATCGTCTCCAATAGGGGAATCGAAACAAACCCAGCCAAAATCCGAGCTTTGTCACAATTGGCTAAGCCAACAGACCTTAAACAAGTTCAAAAACTTACAGGTTGTGTGGCAGCCCTAAGCCGCTTTATCTCCAGATAGGAGAAAAGGCACTGCCACTCTATCGCCTTCTATGGCGAATCGACCACTTCGAGTGGACGGACGCGGTAACAGCGGACGAGAAGAAATAAAAACCCTTCTTGTGAGCAATCCAATCCTGGCCGCACCAAACGCCGGCGAACCGATGTTATTATACATAAGCAACACATCAGGTGGTGAGCGTCGTACTCGTCGTTGAACTAGAATAGGACGGACATAAATTCCCGCTTCAGAAGCCAGTATACTATGTATCTATTGTCCTTACACCATGCAAATCCCGGTATCCTCATTATCAAAAAATAGCATACGCGGACTTCATGGCATCCCGAAAGCTCCGTCACTACTTCTAGGAGTGTTCGATCATGGTGGCCTCCGAAGTACCACTCAACGACATTATAAACAACTGCGATGCTGCAGGCTGGATTGCCAAATGGGCCATCGAGCTCCTGCCATTTGACATTACATATAAACCACGTCGAGCTATCAAATCCCAAGTACTGGTCGACTTCATCGCCGAATGGACAGAGGTCGAACTCCCTAAAGAGTACGGCACATACTCCAATTGGGTCATGCACTTCGACAACTCCAAAATACTAGTAGGGTTAGGAGCGGGTGTCATTTTAACGTCCCCTACCGAAGACATCGTCTAGTACATTCTCCAAATACTATACACAGACTCCAATAATGCAGCCGAATACGAGGCCTTGTTGCATGGTCTTCGGATGGCTGTCTCCATGGGCATACAACGCCTCGAAGTGTGTGGGGACTCAAACCTTGCAATATCTCAAATAAACAGAGATTTTGATGCTAAAGATCCAAAGATGGCAGCGTATCGTAACACAGTCATAAAAATGTCGGCCCGGTTCGAGGGGCTCGAGTTCCATCATGTGGCTCGAGAAAGTAATCAAGCGGCGGATGTTCTTGCTCGTATTGGCGCTAAGCGCGACCCCGTCCCACCTAATATCTTCCTGGAAAGGCTCTTTAAGCCATCCATGGTGTGGCAGGGGGAAAACGACAATACTAGTCCGGACCAAAACATAACTCCAGATCCCGGAAACACCGACATAACACCGTCGGCACATCTCATCATGGCAGTCATTGCCCCATGGACCGAACCCTTCCTGTCCTACCTCAATAGGAAGGAGCTTCCTGAGGACTAGAATGAGGCCCGCTGCATTGTCCGGCGCTCAAAGGCCTACAAGGTTCATGATGGAGAGCTCTACAAGAAAAGCGCCACCGGAGTCCTTCGATGTATATCCGAGGAAGAGGGGCGGCAGCTCCTGGCTGAAATTCACGCGGACTCGGCGGTCACCACGCCGCAGCTCGGGCCCTTATTAGCAAGGCCTTTTGTACAGGGTTTTATTGGCCGACGGCCCGAGCAGATGCACAGGACCTTGTCCAACATTGCGGCGGATGCCAACTCTTTGCCAACCAAAGCCATATGCCCCCCACTGCCCTACAAAAAATCCCCATCACTTGGCCTTTAGCGGTCTGGGGACTCTACATGGTTGGACCCCTTAAAGGAGGAAGCCATAAGAAAAAATATCTGCTGGTTATGGTGGACAAATTCACTAAGTGGATAGAGGCTAAACCGGTCAAAACGGCTGAGTCCGGCCCAGTGATAGACTTCATATCCGATGTTGTGCACCGTTATGATGTCCCACATAGCATCATCATTGACAACGGCTCCAATTTCACAGCCGACGAGGTAAAAACCTGGTGTACTAATCTGGGTATTAAACTAGATTATGCCTCCGCTACCACCCACAAACCAACGGTCAAGTCGAATGCGCCAACGGTCTTATTATGAGCGGCATCAAGCCCAGACTAGTGTGGTCTTTGAAAGAATCAGACAAGCACTAGGTTGAGGAGCTCGACTCCGTACTCTGGGGGCTGCGGACCACGCCCAACCGCGCTACCGCGTACACACCTTTCTTCATGGTGTATGGTGCAGAGGCTGTATTGCCCTACGATATTATTCACGGCTCACCTAGAGTGCGTATGTACGAAGAGAGAGAAGTCGAGCTCGATCCGCAGGACAGCCTAGATGCCCTGGAGGAGGAAAGCGATGTCGCAAAAGCCCGTTCAACAGTTTACCAACAGCGGGCTCGAAGATATCAAAGAAGAGAAGTACGGGCCAAGACTTACAACGTTGGCGAACTTATTCTACGGCTCCCGGAGAAGAAAAAGGACAAACTCAAGCCCAAATGGGAGGGTCCCTTCATAATTGACGAAGTTCTCACCGGAGGAGCATACCGTCTTCGCGATGCATCAGACAATCGCCTTGAGCCGAACCCCTGGAACGCGGCCAGACTCCGGAGATTCTACGCCTAGCGCTAAACCCCTTGTTCGTCTCCTCCTCCCCTATAGTTTCCATTATTTTTTCTCTCTTTTCTCATTACTTTCTTCTTTCTCGCTTTAAAGCTTTGGTGCGGCTAGACCGCACACCATTGGCACATACATCTTTAAAAATGTACGCCACTTGTACCTGGGGGCTTCTCGGACAGAAGTTCTTGTCATTCCTTGAGCATCAAGCTCCTCACATATGAGTTTTTCCATATGTACCTTTTCTTTGCCATTATATGCATCGATATGACTTAAGTTTTGGCCAAGCTGGGTTGCCTGGCTCCTATGCTTATGCCCTACGTTCTCGTTAGTTCGGCTAGGGCATAAAGGGAGCACCTCTGTGATTGTTACCATCGGGTCATCCGGATGTGTACCTCAGACTGGGTGAAGCCGAAAGCTAGCGTTCTTAAGGGAATATTCGGTCGGCGAATTAAAGATGTTTTTTAAAGCTCACTCCATTATGCACCCCCAGAAGTCATACAAACCGTGGTGCTCACATCACAATTCGGACATGCGCACTAAATGCATGCACACCCAGGGAAAGGAACCCTTAACGGAACTATTCTCTCTAGAAGATGTTTCTTACGATATCAATGTAGTATAACATAGCTAGCCGGATACAACTTGTCTGTTCAAGCAACTATGACCCCTACGCCTAGTTTTCCAGGCATACCCCAGTCTATTCGGCTGCAATGGTATTCGGAAACACTCCGCACCTTCGGGGCCGGAGGTTGAAGCGAAAAGGTCTGCCATGACAAATGATATACAATTCAGCTAGATGAGGAAAGTACACAGTCACTTGGACTCGAAAACCTCCTCCTCTACACCTTCCAACAGGCAGTCTAACTTACAATCCTGTTGGGAATATTTGGCGGCCACCTCTACTTGGTCATATACTAAACTAACAGGAATTTCTTCCCCATTAGACCCTACCGGTCCGACACGAGCCATGTGATTAGGATCCAGCTTGGTATATCGCATCTTCACCATGGCATAGGCCTCTCGCGCACCCTCTCGGCATGCCGACATCTTCCACAGCTGGATACGCCGCCGCGCTCCCTTGAACAGCTCTACTAGCTGCTCCATGCTTCCTGGAGGGGGGTCGGATGGCCATAAAGCCTTGGCTACACTCCGCATCGTCTGCCGAGCTTGCTCGTGCAACTGCGACAACCCTGCAGAAGATCAGTCGATGATCCGGACACCTCCTCTTCAGGGCGGTTCATCAAAACGCCTGCAATTACAGCTATGTCAGCTACCATTAGCTCCAAAACTGTTATAAAACAAAAGTGGCCACATACTGAATATGTCGCCTCGCAGCTTCTTGTTCTCCTTCACAGAGTCAGCTAGCTGAGCTCGCACATCTTTCAGTTCTTCACCCAGTTTGGAGTTCGAGTCCTGGAGTTTCTTTTTCTCTTGAATGACTTTTGTCAATACACACTCGCCCGTTGCTAGTAGCTTTTTGGCTCCGCGTTCTTTGCTTCGAGCGACGTCCAGCTGCTCTTGCACTTGGTCTAACGGCCGAACACAAAGATTAGCACCCTGATTTGCGCTATCGGTGTACCTTTATGAATTTTCGATAGAAGGAAACATTATCAGGAGATGCCTTGTATTTCTCCAGTTCGGCATTCGCAGCAAGCAGCCGGCGCTGACACTTTTCCAGCTCCTGAGCTAGCTGGGTGTTCTTCTCCGAAAGCACCTGGTCATACATTGATCCTTAAATCAGTTGTTTCAACTCTTTTAAGTCTCAGGGGCTACTAGCATATGGTTATCATAGTCAAACAAAATAAATTTACCTACACATCTTTCAAATGTTGCTTTGTGGCCCTGTTAATCCCATCTCGAGCAGCTCGGATGTACACATCGGCCGAGTTGAAGGCGTTAACTGACTCTTCTGAAAAGCCAGGGTCTTATAAAATGGCCCAACGGCGCCGATGATTCATCACACTCTCCACTTCCGAGTTGGTGACGGATACATCATCCGAGTCCTCGGCCGGAGGACAGTCCGACTCCGCCTCTGCGTCGGCCCCCTCTTCATGGCAGAATTTGAATCCTGGCTGCGGAAAGTACAGCCGCTCGCGCCTCCGAATACGGTCCGGCGCGTCTTTCTCCTGACACATGAATAACAGGAAGGTCACAGTTGGACGTGACTGCTCAGGTGCAGGTTGGCGAATTCATACCTCTTCGATGAGGGCACGGACGTATCTTCGTTTGCTTTCCTCTTGGAAGGCTTGCCCGGAGTGGGGGACGCTCTCTTCGGAGGTACCCTTGGAGTAGTACGGCGCGCCGAACCCTTCCCCTTTTGAGCACAAGACAGTGCGGTGGGTAAGAAGGAAGGAGAGATCTCTTTTGAATAAGGTGTGTTAGGATCACTTACGTGTGAAGCTGGAAGAAGACCGGGGTAGTCGGCGATAATGGTCACTTCTGTGCCACCGTAGCTCGTCTGGTAAAACACCTCCTCCGCAAGCACCACAAATATATCTGGATCCTCTTCAAACCCAGGATCGAGCTCCCGGTTGTGGTCCTCTGGCTGTGGGGCGGGACTATGAAATCCCTCAGTAACCTTTCACCAGTGATGTCTTAAGCAAACAGGCTAGAAGTTTATCAAAGGCAATTCGGAGATGGAAGAAGTAAAAACAGAGGGGTCGGGCCTTACCCAGCTGGGAGGGTTATACTTAGAGTACCCGTCTCTACATTTGATGCAGAGAAATTCCTTTTCCTCCCCTTTGAACAGTTCAGCTAATATCTTAGCCAAAGAGGCAGGGGTATCCGGACCTTTCCGGCTGCAGCGGGAGGCGTCGTCCTCCCCATTGTATTGCCACATGGGAAGCCCTTTGTATTGGAGCGGCTGAACCCCTCACTCTATGGAAATCGCCATAACCTCGATTACTGTGAGTCCGGACTGGGTGAGCTCTTTTATCCTGCTCATCAGCTGACGAACCTCCACGCCGTCTTCCTCTTCAAGACTCCGGGGGACGCCAACTGTGGCGTTTCTTCAGTGGGACGCACGCAAATTCAGGAAGACCCTTTCGAATCAGGTCAGGGAGCGCAACGTCCTCTATATAAAACCATTCGGAGGGCCATTCACCAGGTGCCTTCCTTGGTGTACCGGATGGATATCCGGTATCGGTGACGCGCCATATTTCGGCTCCGCCCACTTCAAATATTGACCCTTCGTGATTGCGCGGGATGAGACAGAACAACTTCCTCCACAACTCGAAATGAGCCTCGATGCCTAGGAAAAGTTCGCATAAGGCGACATAACCCGCAATGTGCAGGATAGAGGCTGGAGTGAAATTGTGCAGCTAGAAGCCGCAGTATTCCAGAAGCGCTTGGAGGAACGGGTGGATTGGAAATCCGACACCTCCGGATGGATTGGGGAAGTCCTCTGCCTGAGTCCCTTCATTGAAGAAAGCTAGCCCCGTTCGAACAGGGACTAGATCTGCATGGGGAAGGAGTCCCTGCATTTGCAACTTCGTCAATCGGCTATGAGACACGGAACACCTCTCCCACTCGCCTTTCTCTGGGCCAGGATGAGTGGAGGAGTTGGGAACACTAGCCATGCTGGAATGGTTTCTCCTAAGCAATCTCTGGGAATTTCTTCTACGTAGCACTGAATGGATCTGGGATCCAATCTCTTTAAATAGGATCTCTTCCTCGCATGGATGGGGTGTTATTCGCAAAAATACCCTGACTTTCCACATTCACTCGACATGTGGAGGACGAAGATTATTCAAATGCACAGAAGCCAAGGAGGCGACATTGGATCAATGGCCGAATAGATTGCTTGGGGATCAGTGAAGGGGGAACCCGCCTTGCAATGCCGAAGACAATGTGTGTGCTGAGCACCTCGCTATTGAAGACTGGTTCTGGGGCTACTGAGGGAGTCCTGGACTAAGGGGTCCTCGAGCGTCCGGCCTGTTATCCATGGGCCAGACGGATGGGCTGTGAATACATGAAGGCCGAAGACTACACCATGTCCGGATTGGACTCTACTTGGCGTGGAAGCAAGCTTGGCGACCGAAGATTTCTCTTATGTAACCGACTCCATGTAAACCCTAGATCCCCTTGGTGTCTATATAAACTGAAGGGGATAGTCCAGGAAGGACACCACATATACTCATTACCATATTCATAGGCTAGACTTCTAGGGTTTAGCCATTACGATCTCGTGGTAGATCAATTCTTGTAATACTCATATTCATCAAGATCAATCAAGCAGGAAGTAGGGTATTACCTCCATAGAGAGGGCCCGAACCTTGGTAAACATCGTGTCCCCCATCTCATGTTACCATCAATCCTAGACACACAGTTCGGGATCCCCTACCCGAGATCAGCCGGTTTTGACACCGACAATGTGCATTACCGAGAGGGCCCAGAGATACCTCTCTAATACACGGAGTGACAAATCCTAATCTCGATCTATGACAACTCAACAAACACCATCGGAGACACCTGTAGAGCATCTTTATAATCACCCAATTATGTTGTGACATTTGATAGCACACTAAGTGTTCCTCTGGTATTCGGGAGTTGCATAATCTCATAGTCATAGGAACATGTATAAGTCATGAAGAAAGCAATAGCAATAAACTAAACGATCATTGTGCTATGCTAACGGATGGGTCTGGTCCATCACATCATTCTCTAATAATGTGATCTCGTTCATCAAATGACAACACATGTCCATGGCTAGGAAACTTAACCATCTTTCATTAACGAGCTAGTCAAGTAGAGGCATACTAGGGACACTCTGTTCTTTTACCCAAGTCACTTGAGGGCTCTTAAATTTATTTGAGCCGTTTTATAATAAGTGTTCTTCTTCTTAGTCATTGCAAAGTTTTTATTATTATTATTATTATTATTATTATTATTATTATTATTATTATTATTATTATTATTTATCACTCCTTTTTTCGACATGAGTGTGTGGTCACTAGTCGGGGAGCCTAATTTCTCTCTCAAAGCCGCTAGAGTTTAGTTTGCTAAGCTGGCCTAATGAGAAGTACTCCGCCTTCGGGATAGGATGTTGAAGCCGTAGGCTGACCCGCTTGAAGTCTTGAGATAGGATGTGTCATGTTAAAGCATGACAGAAGCACTTTTTTTTCTAAGGCCAATTTTCGGATTGGCACCGAACACTTGATCTTGTTCGGACGTCAAGTTTTTACTGACGTTTTTCGGTTTTCCAAGCTTGTGGCACTTTTAAACTATTTGTGTGTTTTCAGCACAAGTCTTGCAGTGCAATGTCGGACACCTTTAGAGATTCGGCAAAAACAAACTCGGATATTGCTATATATGCATCGGTTTCGAATTGTGCCTTCGGTCAATAGTTGGGTTGCCCGGCTCCTGCGCTTGCCTCCTACGTTCCGCTTTCTTCGGCTAGGTGTGCAAAGGGAGAACCACTGCGATTGTGCTTCCAGCTCATGTGGTTAAGCACCTCAGTGGAGAAAGCCGAAAACTGACTGTCACAATAAGCGTAAACTGGTCAGCGATCCGATGACGGTGTTAAATGACGGACCATTCATAACAATGGCCGAAGTGTTTACGGCTTGACCTCGACTGTCGCCGAACACTACCGGGGGCTATTAACTGGCCTCCCAAACTAAATCCTCGATATTTTGCTCTTACATTGGAGCTGAGGTTTCATGATCATGCTTAGCATGACAACCCAAAGAAAGGAACTGATAGCGGGACTATTTTCTTTGGAAGACATTTCTTCTGTTAAACAGTAATATAACATATCTCTCTGCGTACCTTTGTTTATAAAACCGTATGGTCAGATTGCCTTGTTTGTGGTAAATCTTTGCCCTCATAAAGGCTTTATAAAGTAGGACAAACACTCCTCGGCTATTGGCCGAGGAGGTGGAAGCCGATGGTCGGTCAACAAAGTTTTGTACAATGCGGATCCGAGCTTTAGTGACGTAAAGTACTTGGATACATAGAGTTATTACACATAATTTGTGATTTACTATGGATATCAATCCTTAATTCGGCCACCCGTGCCCGCATTAAGGCTCGGGGGCTAGTGGGCTTCGGGCTTATTATTTACAAATATTAAAGGGGCACATTGATCCCCTGATCTGGTGTTGCCACCCGACCAGTGTCTCGAGGGCTACTGCATTGCCTGTCCAATGCAGAAAATTTTAAGTGTAATACAGTTTCCGAGGAGATTTTGATCCTCAGGTCGGTCAGCCGCACCCAACCTGAGTCTCGAGGACTGAGCACGCCGCTTTTTGTGTGCGGAAGTATTCTGCCAAGCTAGGACTTGATCCTCAGACCGATTTTGCAAATCAACCTGAGTCTCAGCGGCTACTGGGATCAGCGGTCTTATGTCATCCTTCATGTGCATCTCGGGTTCTAGACCGATACCCACCTTGAGGGCTACTGGCTATATATCTCGGCAGAGAATAAATTGCACCAATCAAAAATATTGACAAAAATCGGCCCACATTCAGGGTGGTGCACCACCTTGGAAGCAGTCCGGCATAAATCTCGGGCGCTAGTGGCTGGCTCCATAGAGGGCATTTCCAGCATTAAGCTCGGCTAAACTCCTTCAAACTTCTTTGAACCAAGGTGATTTACGACACCTCGGATACAGTCCAGCGTTGGAGCTCGGATACATAGTCCGGCATTGGAGCTCGGATACAGTCCGGCGTTGGAGCTCGGATACAGTCCGGCGTTGGAGCTCGGATACATAGTCCGGCATTGGAGCTCAGATACATTCCGGCGTTAGAGCTGGGAAGCGGTCCAGCGTTGGTGCTCAGCTGCAAAAGATACCTCGAATGCAGTCCGGCGTTGGAGCTCGGACGCAAGAGGACGCTGCCGCCCGGGAACAATTTCAAACCCGAGGTGTGGCATACAAATAACAAGGCATTGATAAAGGCTAGAAACTTAAAGGGGCTCCTCGGATACCCGACGTGTAAACTCGTCGAATGCATTTCGGCGATCCTCAAGATCGAAGATGAGAAGATTTGTTGAACCAGTTTTCAAGACCGACGACCGAAGATGAAGAACAGTTTGGAAGAATCGAGGAGCGTCCCTAACTTGAAGACCGGTTCAGGGGGCTACTGACGGTGTCCTGGACTAGGGGGTACTCACCACGTCATCTCCCGATCTGTTAGATTGGGCCAAGGACCCCCATGGCCGTATACTCATGGGCCAGTTCGGACAGCTACCGCATACAAGGAAGATTCCACAAGACTTGGCGATCAAGACAAGGACTCCTCCCCACCGGTGTATTTGGCTAGGACTCTTGTTATCCTAGGCCTCTGGTGCATTATATAAACCGAGGCCAGGCTAGTCGATAGAGGATAGACAACAACAATCATACCATATACTAGCTTCTAGGGTTTAGCCTCTTCGATCTCGTGGTAGATCTACTCTTGTACTACCCATATCATCAATATTAATCAAGCAGGACGTAGGGTTTTACCTCCATCGAGAGGGCCCGAACCTGGGTAAAACTTTGTGTCCCTTGCCTCCTGCTACCATCCGGCCTAGACGCACAGTTCGGGACCCCCTACCCGAGATCCGCCGGTTTTGACACCGACACCGATCATCGGGCAAGTCAACCATAGCCCACACTTTGTTCTCATACATGGATCCCATCTCAGATTTCATGGCCTCAAGCCATTTCGCAGAATCTAGGTTCATCATCGCTTCCTCATAGTTTGTAGGTTCGTCATGGTCAAGTAACATGATCTCCAGAACAGGATTACCATACCACTCTGGTGCGGATCTTGCTCTGCTTGACCTAGTAGGTTCGGTAGTGACTTGATCAGAAGTTTCATGATCATCATCATTATCTTCCTCACTAATTGGTGTAGGAATCACTAGAACTGATTTCTATGATGAACTACTTTCCAATAAGGGAGAAGGTACAGTTACCTCATCAAGTTCTACTTTCCTCCCACTCACTTCTTTCGAGAGAAACTCCTTCTCTAGAAAGGATCCATTCTTAGCAACGAATATCTTTCCTTCGGGTCTGTAATAGAAGGTGTACCCAACAGTCTCCTTTGGGAATCCTATGAAGACACATTTCTCTAATTTGGGTTCGAGCTTATCACAGCCCCAAACTTTAAGAAACGACAACTTGGGTTTCTTGCCAAACCACAGTTCGTATGGTGTCGTCTCAACGGATTTTGATGGTGACCTATTTAACGTGAATGCAGCCGTCTCTAAAGCATAACCCCAAAGCGATAGCGGTAAATCAGTAAGAGACATCATAGATCGCACCATATCTAATAAAGTGCGGTTACGACGTTCGGACACACAATTACGCTGTGGTGTTACAGGTGGCGTGAGTTGTGAAACTATTCCAGATTGTTTCAAATGAAGACCAAACTCATAACTCAAATATTCACCTCCACAATCAGATCGTAGAAACTTAATTTTCTTGTTACGATCATTTTCCACTTCACTCTGAAATTCTTTGAACTTTTCAAATGTTTCAGACTTATGTTTCATCAAGTAGATATACCCATATCTACTCAAATCATCTGTGAAGGTTAGAAAATAACAATACCCGCCGCGAGCATCAACACTTATCGGACCACATACATCAGTATGTATTATTTCCAATAAGTTTGTTGCTTGCTCCATTGTTCCGGAGAACGGAGTCTTAGTCATCTTGCCCATGAGGCATGGTTCGCAAGCATCAAGTGATTCCAAAAGCCCATCAGCATGGAGTTTCTTCATGCGCTTTACACCAATACGACCTAAACGACAATGCCACAAATAAGTTGCACTATCATTATTAAACTTATATCTTTTGGCTTCAATACTAAGAATATGTGTATCACTACTATCGAGATTCAATAAAAATAGACACTCATCAAGGGTGCATGACCATAAAAGATATTACTCATATAAATAGAACATCCATTATTCTCTGATTTAAATGAATAACCATCTCACATCAAACAAGATCCAGATATAATGTTCATGCTTAACGCTGGCACCAAATAACAATTATTCAGGTCTAAAACTAATACCAAAGGTAGATGTAGAGGTAGCGTGCCGACCGCGATTACATCAACTTTGGAACCATTTCATGCGCGCATCGTCACCTCGTCCTTAGATAATCTTCGCACAATCTGTAGCCCCTGTTTCGAGTTGCAAATATGAGCAACAGAACCAGTATCAAATACCCAGGCACTACTGCGAGTATTAGTAAGGTACACATCAATAACATGTATATCAAATTTACCTTTCACTTTGCTATCCTTCTTATCCACCAAATACTTGGGGCAGTTCCGCTTCCAGTGACCAGTCCCTTTGCAGTAGAAGCACTCAGTCTCAGGCTTAGGTCCAGACTTGGGCTTGTTCACTTGAGCAGCAACTTGCTTGTCGTTCATCTTGAAGTTCCCCTTCTTCCCTTTGCCCCTCTTCTTGAAACTAGTGGTCTTGTTGACCATCAACACTTGATGCTCCTTTTTGATCTCTACCTCTGCAGCCTTTAGCATTGCGAAGAGCTCAGGAATTGTCTTATCCATCCCTTGCATATTATAGTTCATCATGAAGCTTTTGTAGCTTGGTGGCAGTGATTGAAGAACTCTGTCAATGACACTATCATCAGGAAGATTAACTCCCAGATGAGTCAAGTGGTTGTGGTACCCAAACATTCTGAGTATATGTTCACTAAAAGAACTATTCTCCACCATTTTGCAGCTGTAGAACTTATTGGAGACTTCATATCTCTCAATCCGGGCATTTGCTTGAAATATTAACTTCAACTCCTAGAACATCTCATATGCTCCATGACGTCCAATTCTAAGCCGTAAAGCATGGCACACTGAACTATCGAGTAGTCATCAGCTTTGCTCTGCCAGACGTTCATAACATCTGGTGTTGCTCCTGCAGCGGGCTTTGCACCTAGCGGTGCTTACAGGACGTAACTCCTCTGTGCAGCAATGAGGATAATCCTCAAGTTACGGACCCAGTACGTGTAGTTGCTACTATCATCTTTCAACTTAGCTTTCTCTAGGAATGCATTAAAATTCAAAGGAACAGTAGCACGGGCCATTTATCTACAACAACATAGACATGCAAAATACTATCAGGTACTAAGTTCGTGATAAATTAAAGTTCAATTAATCATATTGCTTAAGAACTCCCACTTAGATAGACATCTCTCTAGTCATCTAAATAATCACATGATCCATATCAACCAAACCATGTCCGATCATCACATGAGATGGAGAAGTTTTCAATGGTGAACACCACTATGTTGATCATATCTACTATATGATTCACGCTCGACCTTTCGGTCTCATTGTTCCGAGGCCATATCTGCATATGCTAGGCTCGTCAAGTTTAACCCAAGTATTCTGCGTGTGGAAAACTGGCTTGCACCCATTGTATGTGAACGTAGAGCTTATCACACCGATCATCACGTGGTGTCCTGGCACGACGAATTGTAGCAACGGTGCATACTCAGGGAGAACACTTATACCTTGAAATTTAGTGAGAGATCATCTTATAATGCTACCGCCGTACTAAGCAAAATAATATGCATAAAGGATAAACATCACATGCAATCAAAATAAGTGATATGATATGGCCATCATCATCTTGTGCCTTTGATCTCCATCTCCAAAGCACTGTCATGATCACCATCATCACTGGCTTGACACCTTGATCTCCATCATAGCATCGTTGTCGTCTCGCCAACTATTGCTTCTACGACTATCGCTATCGCTTAGTGATAAAGTAAAGCAATTACATGGCGATTGCATTTCATACAATAAAGCGACAACCATATGGCTCCTGCCAGTTGCCGATAACTGTTACAAAACATGATCATCTCATACAACAATTTATATAATCACGTCTTGACCATATCACATCACAACATGCCCTGCAAAAACAAGTTAGACGCCCTCTACTTTGTTGTTGCAAGTTTTATTTGGCTGCCACGGGCCTCTAGCAAGAACCGTTCTTACCTACACATCAAAAGCCACAATGATTTTTTGTCAAGTGTGCTGTTTTAACCTTCAACAAGGACCGGGCGTAGTCAAACTCGATTCAACTAAAGCTGGAGAAACAGACACCCACTAGCCACCCATGTGCGAAGCACGTCGGTAGAACCAGTCTCATGAACACGGTCATGTAATGTCGGTCTGGGCCGCTTCATCCAACAATACAGCCGAATCAAAGTAAGACATGCTGGTAAGCAGTATGACTATTATCGCCCTGTAACATCCCAAATTTTCAATTTGGAATGTTATACATTAGATCATCATGCATATCATATTTTCTTGCATTTTGGTTGATCCTAGAAATTTCACGCAACTCAAGGACCCACGGAGAGAGTTGGAGATTTTGTTATTTTCATAATTGAGAGTTTTCTCGAATTTGAAAAGAGGATCATTTGATTTATTTATTTCATCTTCAATTATTTTCCAATATCAAAAAAATGAGAGAGGGAATAATATGACTTTCCCAAAATTCAGGAAAAATGAAGATTTAATAAATAGATCAAATTTTGTTTTCCGGTGTTTGTTTGCATTTTATTTGGATAGGGAAAAATGCGTGTTTTCAAAAATTGCATTTTAGGCCCGGAGAAAAGTTCATTTTGTTCGACTCGTTTTTAGGAGTCGGGGAAAATTTACTTTAGTAATTTTGGAGTTCGTTTAGATTTTTCTTTCTTTTGTTTTTCTGCGCGCGTAACCGATTTAAAAAAAAAGGAGCAGGGCCAGCCGGGCCAAGGCCCAGGCCAGCCGCCGCCCAAGCTCCCTGTGCGCTAGCGCCAGGAGCCTCGCTCGCCGAGTCCCAGCGGGACTCCAGGAGCCGGCCGCCCCTCTAGGCTGAGTCCTAGTAGGACTTTAGCCCCCCCCCCTCTTTCCTTTGTTTCGTTTTCCTTTTCCTTCTCTATTTCTTGTCCCCTACCCCAAGAAACCCCCTCCCCTCACCAATATAAATACCCCCACACCCCCCCCTCCAAAACATCAAATCAAACCCCAAGCCCCACACCACCC
>NC_041380.1:411630804-411638922 GCF_002162155.2 Triticum dicoccoides
GCCGCGCCCCACCCCGCGCCCCTCACCACCGCCGCCGCCGCCCCTCACCCACGCCGCCGCCCTATAGCCGCCGCCGCCGGAGCCCCTCGCTGGAACCTCGCCGAGGTAGCCGCGCCGCGTTTCTTTTTCTCCCCTCGGTTCGGTTTTTCTTATAAACCGTTCCGATTCTTTTCTTCTCTTCCGATTCGTTTTCTTTTCGGTTCTTTTCTAAATCGTTCCGGTTTCTAGATCGGTTTTCTGTTTCTTTTTCAGTTTCTTTTTCGAAAACCCTAGATTGGTTTTTGTTCTTCTTTCTGACCGTTCGTCTCAACGAACGTGATCACCGATTATTCCCCGGTTAACGATGCCCGTTCGTTTAACCGTTCATCTCTTTCTTTTCGTCGGATTTATTCCGCGATCGTGATCTCAGATCCGATCTTCGTTCTAGTCTTTCTTTCCGCTCGTTTATCGGAATCAGGTGATTCAAGCGCCTGGAGTTTCGTCTCGAAACCGCCGTTCCGTCTAATCAACTTAAACAAGTTTTTTCCCCGGTAAAATTTGACCTAGTTTCAACTTGCTAGAACCGAGTTGTTTTCTTCCGCCGTTTGTTTTCTGGTTCGTTCTTTCTTTGCAACCGGAGTTCTTAAGTTGAACTTTCTGGTTCGTTCTCTTGTTCAAGTTTTACCTGTGCATTAGATGAGTACTTATTGTATGCTTGTTGTTTGTCTATGATAGATCACCCGGATTGCGCCGCTTGTTACTTCGAAACCCTAGGTCTCGCGGATCATCAGCAAGGCAAGTAACACTTTGATCATACCTTTTCTACAACCCATGTTTTATTGCATTAGATCAATCCTCTCACATTGCATGATTAGTATCTAATTAAATTGTGGGATGGGAAGTAGATGAGGTAGTACCTATTACCTGTATTATTATGAAACCTTTGGGAGTTACTTCTACGTTTGCTTATTATGCCATGCTATGCTAGTAGACGTGGATTGGGTGAGTGATATCCATGACAGATGTGAGTATTGTTAATTTTAATGGTTTATCTAAGGTGGCAACTTAAACACACATCTGGGTGGATTGAGGCACCTGATGTCTATCAGGACTTGCCTATTTTTTTTGGACCGCCACCCAGGCTCAAAGGGATCATAAGATCTTTCAAACTAGAAACTTACGTGTGCAGCCACAAGCCATTATGGGCTCTGGCATAGTTGACTAAGTCGTGCGAACTCTTACGGGTAGACTAGCAGATGTAGGGGAAGTAGGTGTACCGATCTACCCACATGTAAGGTGCTAGCTTTCTGAAAGACTGTGTCTCGGTCATCCGTCTTCTCAAACACCATGTAGTGCGAGAAACCAAACGGAGGCGATCGAGTCTTGTGGGGAAAAGTGCACAAACCTCTGCAGAGTGTACAAACTAATCATGATTAGCCGTGTCCCCGGTTATGGACAACTTGAGTATCTAGTACTTGAATATCATGTGAATCTCAACATGTTACCTCTAATTAATGTTGTTGGGTTTTAATTATTTTTAATGGGGATTGAGAATGCTGTCAACCATTCTCAATGTTTCACAACCACCATGATAGTTAAATAAATTTATTCCTTTGCAGGGAAAAACTGGCTTTATGCAAAACTGTAACCATAGAGCTTTCCACTAGCCATATATGCATATAGTATAGCTGTTTCATTCCATTACTCTCTATGTGTTACATTGCCAGCATATTCCATGTGCTGACCCGTTTTCGGGCTACAACTTCTCATGTTGCAGACTTTTCAGACGACGAGTAAGGTGCTTTTAGGTCGTGTCCCTATACTCAGTGATGCCGTTGGAGTTGATGGACCCATTTATCTTCCGAGTCTTCCGCTGTTATCGTTATTAGATGGCCTTAAGCCATATTTATTGTAATAAGTTCTCTTTGAGACAACGATGTAATAAGTGTGTGATTGCCACTCTGCTATAAATCCCTCGATGTACTGTGTGGTGTCAGCATTACTGATCCAGGGATGACACCTGAGCACAGAGCGCTTGATCCATTTGGGTCGGGTCGTTACAGAGATGGTATCAGAGCACACGCTGACTGTAGGACACGACCACTAAGTTAAAGCCATAGATCACCACTCTCTTCTCATTTTCTAACTCCTCATCTTTTCTACTCTTTTAGGATGACGAACGCGAAGATTAAGTACGCCCAACCGGATGAAGGCACACCTTTTGGATTTCACTTGAAGGAAGTCACCAAGTACCTGAACATTGGATTACCAAGCTTCATGGGAACCTTCAACGCCACTCTGCCTGAAGAGGAGCGCTGGAAGGTTCAAGCTCACATTTCGGGAAGGACATTCGCACCAACCACGAAGCCCATAGATAGTGTTTTCAATGCACCAACCTGGAGTCTGGGAAGGAGCATGGCAGCTCATATCACCATAGGACGCATTGGAGAAGTTTACCAAGAAGACCTCAAGGACACTATCTACCAGATTTGCGGACGCCGAGACGAACAATGGGAGTTAATCAGCACCAAGAAGGATAGATCCATTGCATATTTCATCCAGGAGTTAAACCAGCACATTCGACGCCACGAGAACCAGATGTGCAATGATATGATAGAGTTGAAGAATGCGAAGGCAAGGATCATCGAGCTAGAAGGAGAACTGAAGTCTACACGCAAGGACTACATGGACGAGATCGTAGCTCTAGCTAGACACAATTGCGATCTTAAGCAGGAGATTGAAGAACTCAAGAGGAAGTTAGCATCCACGGAGGAAGACGAGTACGTCGCATGTCCGGACAACTACATCATCATCGACGACACCGATTCGGATCCAAGTGAACCCGACTTTGAAGATGAAGCTGGAGTAGATATCATGGAGTCTTCCACCGGTTCAAATTTCTAGATGACCACCAGATAGTAGTAGTATTCCCCCATGTAAACACAATAGTTCGAGCACTTTTGCGATAGTTAGACCGTTTGTAAGCCCTTGTTCGATTGAATGAAGTGATTTTGTGTGCATTTGCTCATGTGCATTGGGGTAGTGTTTTCCCTTTAGACCCCCTCTATTCTTAATTCTCTTCTCTTCTAAACCCTCAGATGCCTCCGAGATGTGACAATGGATTCCCACCTGAGCTCACTCAGTTGATCCAGCAACAGAATCAATTGATGCAGATGTTAGTCCAGAACCAGCAGAACAACAACAACAACAACAACCCACCACCACCACCACCTGTTGACCACTTAGCCCGTTTCCTTAGGCTGAATCCGCCGGTGTTTTCCAGTAACACCGAGCCAATAGTAGCAGACGATTGGCTCCGCAAGATAGGAAGGGAGTTGACCACTGCAGGATGCACGGATGGTGAGAAAGTGAAGTTTGCCGCTCACCAACTTGACGGACCCGCGGCAGCATGGTGGGAGAATTTCACAGCCACTTACCCAGTTGACACTGTCACATGGGATCAGTTTCAGCAAGCTTTCCGCACTGCCCATGTTTCAGCAGGAGCTATGGCCATGAAGAAGCGTGAGTTTCGTAACTTGCGCCAAGGAGGACGGACAGTTGGCCAGTATGTGGAGGAGTTTAGTAAGCTAGCACGTTATGCCCCAGATGACGTTGCTACAGATGCAGCTAAGCAGGAAAAGTTTCTGGAAGGACTGAATGATGAACTAAGCATGAAGTTGATGGTAGCGAGTTTCAACAACTACCAGGAGTTGGTAGATCGTGCCATCATGATTGAAGGAAAGCAACAGCAGATTGAGAACCGTAAGAGGAAGTATGGACAGGGGAAGTATAACTCTGGAGCCCAGCAGAAGCCCCGTTTTACCCCTAAACCGGGATTTCAGTTTCAGCATACCCATGGAGGAGGTAGTTCGCACAACCATAATGGCCACAAGAATGGTAATAGGAATGGAGGAAGCAACGGCCAGAACCGCAGCACCCCATCGACCCCAACCAAGAGAGATCTGAGTCAAGTCACCTGTTTCAAGTGTTCTAAGACCGAACATTATGCCAATGAATGTCCCGAAGGCCAGAATGGAAATGGCAATGGAAGCTCTGGGAAGAAGCCGAACCCTTTCAATAGGGGACAGGTGAACCACGTTAATGTGGAGGAGGTTGAAGATCAGCCCGATGCAGTTCGGTAAGTTTTTGGTTAAGACATTTACCGCACTCGTTCTTTTTGATACTGGTGCATCGCATTCCTACATATCAAGGGGATTTGTGGAAAAGTATAGCCTGCCCACTAGGATTCTTAAAAGCCTATGCTAGTAAGCTCGCCAGGAGCAGAGTACATGGCCAGACAAGGATGTTTCCAAGTGCCATTAAGTATAGGAAGGCATGTTTTCCCAACGGATTTAATTATTCCGGAGTCCCAAGGATTGGATGTGATACTAGGTATGGATTGGTTGTCGATGTATGGAGGAAACATCGATTGTGCTAGTAAGACAATTTTGCTTACCACACCAGAAGGAAGAAGGATCAAGTATGTATCCCGGCATGTGCCAAACAGGACACAAGTGAACTGCTTAACAGGAGTTGTGCAAGAGGAAGTACCAGTGGTGAAGGATTTTCCTAATGTATTTCCTGAGGAATTACCAGGCATGCCACCGGATAGAGACATTGAGTTTTTGATTGAGTTATTGCCAGGTACAGGCCCAATATCGAAGCAACCATACCGGATGCCAGCAAAGGATTTGGTAGAAATTAAGAATCAGATTAAGGAGTTATTGGATAAAGGTTACATTCGCCCAAGTTCTTCGCCTTGGGGATAACCCGTACTTCTAGTGGAAAAGAAGAATGGATTATTAAGGATGGTTGTAGATTATCGGGGATTGAATGAAGTAACCATCAAGAACAAGTACCCACTGCCAATGATCAACGATTTGTTTGATCGGTTGCAAGGAGCTAAAGTGTTTTCCAAGATCGATTTGCGATCAGGGTACCATCAATTGAAGATTCGAGAGCAGGACATACCTAAGACAGCATTCACCACGAGATATGGACTGTATGAGTATACCGTTATGTCATTTGGATTGACTAACGCACCTGCCTATTTTATGAACCTGATGAACAAAGTGTTTATGGAGTTTTTGGATAAGTTCGTCGTAGTGTTCATTGATGACATCCTGGTTTATTCAAAGAATGAAGAGGAGCATAAGGAACATTTGCGTTTGGTTTTGGAGAAACTAAGGGAACATCAGTTATATGCCAAATTCAGCAAATGTGAGTTTTGGTTGAAGGAAGTTGGATTTCTTGGACATTTTATATCCGGAGAAGGTATAGCAGTTGACCCCACTAAGGTTGAGACCGTAACCGAATGGGAAGCACCAACAACAGTTGGAGCGATCCGGAGTTTTCTTGGACTCGCAGGATACTACCGGAGATTTATTGAGAATTTCTCAAAGATTGCGAAGCCTATGACGGAGTTGTTGAAGAAGGATACTAAGTTCAAATGGACTGAGGAATGTGAGGCTAGTTTCCAGGAATTGAAGAAACGCTTGGTTACCTCACCAGTATTGATTTTGCCAGATCAGACCAAGGATTATGAGGTGTATTGCGACGCTTCACGTTGAGGACTTGGAGTAGTGCTTATGCAGGAAGGAAGAGTTGTTTCGTATGCTTCACGACAACTGAAGCCTCATGAGTTGAATTATGCCACGCATGATTTGGAGTTAGCAGCCGTAGTGCATGCATTTAAGACGTGGAGACATTTCCTCATTGGAAATCATTGTGAGGTGTACACGGATCATAAGAGTTTGAAGTACATTTTCACTCAGAAGGAGTTGAACCTCAGACAAAGGAGATGGTTGGAGCTCATCAAGGATTATGACATGAGATTGCATTACCATCCCGGAAAAGCTAATGTAGTAGCTGACGCATTGAGCCGTAAGAGCCATGTCAATACTCTAATGGCGGGGAAAATACCCAAGGAGTTAGCAGAAAACCTTCATGAGCTATGTTTGGAAATAGTTCCGAGAGGTTATGTAGCAGCATTGGAGATTCAGTCAACATTGATGGATAAGATCAGAGAAGCTCAGAAATCTGACAAGGAGATTGCTGCTATAAAAGAGAAATTGAGCGAAGGAAAAGCAAAGGGATTTCGTGAGGATGAGCACGATACCCTATTGTTTGAGGACCGTGTTTATGTGCCAAATGACCCGGAGATCAGGAAGTTGATTTTGCAAGAGGCACATGATTCACCATATTCGATTCACCCAGGGAATACCAAGATGTATTTGGATTTGAAGGAAACATTCTGGTGGACCGGAATGAAGAAGGATATTGCAGCATATGTAGCAGTTTGTGACGTATGTCAGAGAGTAAAGGCAGAGCATCAGAAGCCAGCAGGATTGTTACAACCATTGCCGATACCCGAATGGAAGTGGGATAAGATAGGCATGGATTTTATCACAGGACTACCCAGGACGAAAGCAGGCTATGATTCGATATGGGTAGTAGTTGATCGTTTGACGAAGGTAGCACATTTTATTCCAGTTAAGACCACTTACACCAGTGCTAAGTTGGCGAAGATATACATGACTAGGATCATTTGTTTGCATGGAGTTCCAAGGAGTATCGTATCAGATAGAGGAACCCAATTTACTTCAGAGTTTTGGAATCAGTTGCATGAAACTTTAGGAACCAGACTAGAGTTCAGCACAGCTTTTCATCCGCAGACGGATGGACAGACCGAGAGAGTCAGTTAGATTTTGGAGGATATGCTGAGAGCTTGTGCACTAGATTATGGATCTAGTTGGGACGATAACTTGCCGTATGCGGAGTTTTCTTATAACAACAGTTACCAAACCAGTTTGAAGATGGCACCTTTCGAAGCCTTATACGGAAGGAGGTGCAGGACACCGTTGTCATGGGACGAAGTTGGAGACCGTCAATTCTTTGGACCAGATTTGATTAAGGAGTCTGAACGGAAAGTTAAGTTGATTCGCGATAGGCTCAAGGTAGCCCAGTCCAGGCAGAAGAGCTACGCAGATTCTAAACGCAAGGAGACAGTCTACGAAACCGGAGACAGAGTTTATCTCCGAGTATCCCCACTTCGAGGAGCTAAGCGCTTTGGAGTTAAGGGAAAGTTAGCACCGCGTTTTGTTGGACCGTATAAGATCTTGTAACGTATGGGAGAAGTCGCTTATAAGTTGGAATTACCAGAGGGACTGTCAGGAGTTCATGATGTATTCCATGTTTCTCAGCTGAAGAAATGTCACGCCGAGATGGCGGAGGTACCTCTAAGAGATACCGTGCCACTCGAAGCGATTCAGTTAAAGGACGACTTAACATATGAGGAGAAGCCAGTCAAGATTCTTGATTATGCCAGCAGAGTTACTCGCAGCAAGGTTATCAAGTTTTGCAAAGTTCAGTGGAACCACCACTCAGAGGATGAAGCCACCTGGGAAAGAGAAGAAGATTTGCTCAAGGACCACCCTCACCTATTTTCTAGCCAACCCGAATCTCGAGGGCGAGATTCATCTTAAGGGGGGTAGGTTTGTAACATCCCAAATTTTCAATTTGGAATGTTATACATTAGATCATCATGCATATCATATTTTCTTGCATTTTGGTTGATCCTAGAAATTTCACGCAACTCAAGGACCCACGGAGAGAGTTGGAGATTTCGTTATTTTCATAATTGAGAGTTTTCTCGAATTTGAAAAGAGGATCATTTGATTTATTTATTTCATCTTCAATTATTTTCTAATATCAAAAAAATGAGAGAGGGAATAATATGACTTTCCCAAAATTGAGGAAAAATGAAGATTTAATAAATAGATCAAATTTTGTTTTCAGGTGTTTGTTTGCATTTTATTTGGATAGGGAAAATGCGTGTTTTCAAAAATTGCATTTTAGGCCCGGAGAAAAGTTCATTTTGTTCGACTCATTTTTAGGAGTCGGGGAAAATTTACTTTAATAATTTTGGAGTTCGTTTAGATTTTTCTTTCTTTTGTTTTTCTGCGCGCGTAACCGATTTAAAAAAAAGGAGCAAGGCTAGCCGGGCCAAGGCCCAGGCCAGCCGTCGCCCAAGCTCCTTGTGCGCTAGCGCCAGGAGCCTCGCTCGCCGAGTCCCAGCGGGACTCCAGGAGCCGGCCGCCCCTCTAGGCCGAGCCCTAGTAGGACTTTAGCCCCCCCCCC
>NC_041380.1:411639339-411684355 GCF_002162155.2 Triticum dicoccoides
CCTCCCCAAGCCGCGCACCACCCCGCGCCTCCCCAAGCCGCGCCCCACCCCGCGCCCCTCACCACCGCCGTCGCCGCCCCTCACCCACGCCGCCGCCCTATAGCCGCCGCCGCCTAGTCGCTTCCGCCACCGGAGCCCCTCGCCGGAACCTCGCCGAGGTAGCCGCGCCGCGTTTCTGTTTCTCCCCTCGGTTCGGTTTTTCTTATAAACCGTTCCAATTCTTTTCTTCTCTTCCGATTCATTTTCTTTCCGGTTCTTTTCTAAATCGTTCCGGTTTCTAGATCGGTTTTCCGTTTCTTTTTCGGTTTCTTTTCCGAAAACCCTAGATCGGTTTTTGTTCTTCTTTCTGACCATTCGTCTCAACGAACGTGATCACCGATTATTCCCCGGTTAACGACGCCCGTTCGTTTAACCGTTCATCTCTTTCTTTTCGTCGGATTTATTCCGCGATCGTGATCTCAGATCCGATCTTCGTTCTAGTCTTTCTTTCTGCTCGTTTATCGGAATCAGGTGATTCAAGCGCCTGGAGTTTCGTCTCGAAACTGCCGTTCCGTCTAATCAACTTAAACAAGTTTTTGCCCCGGTAAAATTTGACCTAGTTTCAACTTGCTAGAACCGAGTTGTTTTCTTCCGCCATTTGTTTTCCGGTTCGTTCTTTCTTTGCAACCGGAGTTCTTAAGTTGAACTTTCTGGTTCGTTCTCTTGTTCGAGTTTTACCTGTGCATTAGATGAGTACTTATTGTATGCTTGTTGTTTGTCTGCGATAGATCACCCGGATTGCGCCGCTTGTTACTTCGAAACCCTAGGTCTCGCGGATCATCAGCAAGGCAAGTAACACTTTGATCAAACCTTTTCTACAACCCATGTTTTATTGCATTAGATCAATCCTCTCACATTGCATGATTAGGATCTAATTAAATTGTGGGATGGGAAGTAGATGAGGTAGTACCTATTACCTGTATTATTATGAAACCTTTGGGAGTTACTTCTACGTTTGCTTATTATGCCATGCTATGCTAGTAGACGTGGATTGGGTGAGTGATATCCATGACAGATGTGAGTATTGTTAATTTTAATGGTTTATCTAAGGTGGCAACTTAAACACACATCTGGGTGGATTGAGGCACCTGATGTCTATCAGGACTTGCCTGTTTTTTTGGACCGCCACCCGGGCTCAAAGGGATCATAAGATCTTTCAAACTAGAAACTTACGTGTGCAGCCACAAGCCATTATGGGCTCTGGCATAGTTGACTAAGTCGTGCGAACTCTTACGGGTAGACTAGCAGATGTAGGGGAAGTAGGTGTACCGGTCTACCCACATGTAAGGTGCTAGCGCTTCTGAAAGACTGTGTCTCGGTCATCCGTCTTCTCAAACACCATGTAGTGCGAGAAACCAAACAGAGGCGATCGAGTCTTGTGGGGAAAAGTGCGCAAACCTCTGCAGAGTGTACAAACTAATCATGATTAGCCGTGTCCCCGGTTATGGACAACTTGAGTATCTAGTACTTGAATATCATGTGAATCTCAACATGTTACCTCTAATTAATGTTGTTGGGTTTTAATTATTTTTAATGGGGATTGAGAATGCTGTCAACCATTCTCAATGTTTCACAACCACCATGATAGTTAAATAAATTTATTCCTTTGCAGTAGGGAAAAACTGGCTTTACGCAAAACTGTAACCATAGAGCTTTCCACTAGCCATATATGCATATAGTATAGCTGTTTCATTCCATTACTCTCTATGTGTTACATTGCCAGCATATTCCATGTGCTGACCCGTTTTTGGGCTGCAACTTCTCATGTTGCAGACTTTTTAGACGACGAGTAAGGTGCTTTTAGGTCGTGGCCCTATACTCAGTGATGCCGTTGGAGTTGATGGACCCATTTATCTTCCGACTCTTCCGCTGTTATCGTTATTAGATGGCCTTAAGCCATATTTATTGTAATAAGTTCTCTTTAAGACAACGATGTAATAAGTGTGTGATTGCCACTCTGCTATAAATCCCTCGATATACTGTGTGGTGTCAGCATTACTGATCCAGGGATGACACCTGAGCACAGAGCGCTTGATCCATTCGGGTCGGGTCGCTACACGCCCACAACTCATTGTGTTCTACTCGTGCATATAACATCTACGCATAGACCTGACTCGGATGCCACTGTTGGGGAACGCAGTATTTCAAAACAATTACCTACGATCACGCAAGATCTATCTAGGAGATGCATATCAACGAGAAGGGAGAGTGTGTCTATGTACCCTTGTAGACCAAAAGCGGAAGCGTTTAGTAACGCGGTTGATGTAGTCGAACGTCTTCGCGATCCAACCGATCCAAGTACCGAACGTACGACACCTCCGCAATCTGCACACATTCAGCTCGGTGACGTCCCTCAAACTCTTGATCCAGTTGAGGCTGAGGGAGAGTTCCGTCAGCACGACGGCGTGGTGAGGGTGATGATGAAGTTACCGACGTAGGGCTTCGCCTAAGCACTACAACGATATGACCGAGGTGTGTAACCGTGGAGGGGGGCACCGCACACGGCTAAAAGATCAACTTGTGTGAAACTTGTGTGTCTATGGGGTGCCCCCCTCACATATATAAAGGGGGAGGGAGGAGGAGGCCGGCCAAGGTGTGGCGCGCCCAAGGGGGGAGTCCTACTCCAAGTAGGATTCGCCCTCCCCCCTTTCCTATTACCACAAGGAGAAGGGGGGAAGGAGGAGAGGGAGAGAAGGAAAGGCCCCCCCAACCCTAACCCAATTCGGATTGGGCTTGGGGGGCACGCACCACCGCCTCCTCTCTACCACTAGGGCCCATGAAGGCCCATTAACCCCCCGGGGGTTCCGGTAACCCCCCGATACTCCGAAAAATGCCCGAACCTATCCGAAACCATTCCGGTGTCCAAACATAACCTTCCAATATATCATCTTTATGTATCGACCATTTAGAGACTCCTTGTCATGTCCGTGATATCATCCGGGACTCCGAAAAAACTTCAGTTCATCAAAACATGAAACTCATAATACAAATCGTCATTGAACGTTAAGTGTGCGGACCCTAGGGGTTCGAGAACTATGTAGACATGACCAAGACACATCTCCGGTCAATAACCAATAGCAGAACCTGGATGCTCATATTGGCTCCTACATATTCTACGAAGATCTTTATCGGTCAAACCGCATACCAACATATGTTGTTCCCTTTGTCATCCATATGTTACTTGCCCGAGATTCGATCGTTGGTATCATCATACCTAGTTCAATCTCATCACCGACAAGTCTCTTTACTCGTTCTGTAATGCATCATCCCATGAATAACTCATTAGTCACATTGCTTGCAGGCTCATAGTGATGTGCATTACCGAGAGGGCCCAGAGATACCTCTCCGATACACGGAGTGACAAATCCTAATCTCGATCTATGCCAACTCAACAAACACCATCGGAGACACCTGTAGAGCATCTTTATAATCACCCAGTTATGTTGTGACGTTTGATAGCACACTAAGTGTTCCTCCGGTATTCGGGACTTGCATAATCTCATAGTCATAGGAACATGTATAAGTCATGAAGAAAGCAATATCAGTAAACTAAATGATCATTGTGCTAAGCTAACGGATGGGTCTTGTCCATCACATCATTCTCTAATAATGTGATCCCGTTCATCAAATGACAACACATGTCCATGGCTAGGAAATTTAACCATCTTTGATTAACGAGCTAGTCAAGTAGAGGCATACTAGGGACACTCTGTTTGTCTATGTATTCACACATGTACTAAGTTTCCGGTTACTACAATTCTAGCATGAATAATAAACATTTATCATGATATAAGGAAATATAAATAACAACTTTACTATTGCCTCTAGGGCATATTTCCTTCACATGATCCCTTCCTCTTTGGGGAAATACCAATGTAGCTTCAAGCGACATCAGTGGTGTGGAGATATTGCTTATCACACCAGTTTCGGGTTTCGGCGGGAGGAGATTGGACGAGCGTGCGAGGGAGGAGAGTCGTCCATGCAGATTGTTTTCACATGGGGAGGAGGTGGGACTATGGGAGGGAGAAGGAGAGTCAGACATGTAGATTGTTTTCACACATGAAGAGGAAAAGATTTGGAGGCGAACGGGTTTTCCTGGTAGGGTGAACGAGAAAACTGAATCGAGAAGCGGTTTAGCTTAATGAGGCACAGTATAATTAGTACTAATAAATAGTATGGCTGGGATTCGAACTGTGGCCGCTAAATTGAGGACAACCCACACCTACCGCTGTGCTAAGCAAAGGAATACGATTTAGCCCGATTCCTTAATTTTCTTATACGTTCAGTTTTTTTCAAATGGAGGCAAAAGCTTTGCCTCATCTCAATAAATAAGGAGGAGGAGAACATAGTTTTAGTTGTTACACGGCCACGCAGGCCCAGCCAAAAAGGGTTACTCTCCCTGTAAAATGTTTTCCAATGATCTAGCCCTAGCAATTACCCAAGTCTTCGCCTCGTTCATGATTGTCGCCGCCACCCTAGTGGGCAGGGAGGCCTTGTTATGGATATACGCTCAGTTTCAAAATAACGAAATGATTTAAATGAAAAACAAATATTTCGAGGCCCCTCAAAATGACCGAACTTTCGTCAATTTTTTCCATTTGGCCAACCTTATAGCTAACCTTGTTGTATGAGTGACTATAAGCGATGACTATATATGGCATGGCAACATCATATAACCTAATGCACCTGGACGAAAGAAGTAGTAGCATCATGCATGCAATGATGCATAGTAGGCAAAAGAAATTGCTCATTTATAGTGACTGCGCGAGTGAGGCAATGCTCGTTGGAGGCACGATGCTTGATGCAATTAAGTCAAAGTTGCATGCACACACCGACATGGCGTGCGTACACATGGACGCTATACCGTTCGGCCTACTAGTTGGTCTACTACTAGTAGACATGACATCTAGTGGGTTTCCCATAGTACTCGAGAACTCTGTGGGAGCATGCATGCGTTTATATTACGGGGCAAGCCAATACCCATGCCATTTGCACGCCTTACTCAGCATTTTTACAATCAGAAAACCGCTAGCAGTTCACTCTTACTCGTCCCCATCTTTTACCTTATTACAAGATTTCGCTCCCAGTCGTCCCGTCCTTGCACATTACAGCAGTTCCACTTCTCCTAACCCTCCTCCAAAATCCATGGCCTCCCAAATCTCCCTGATCGATGGTGAGTTCAACGTTAAAACCATCACCGGCGATGAATTCAATGTCATCTACACCCGTAGATCCACGGCGGTGGAAGCATGCCTTGGTCGCTTCCAACACATGTTTGAAAGTTCAAATGATGAGTGGGTAGATGGGCTAGATGTTGAGTACACGACATTCCTGGAAAAGGAAAAGCTTCTAAAGGAGGAAAATAAGAAGAATCTCGTCGTGATCCAGGTTTGCATACATAACGTGTGCTTGGTCTACCACATATGCCGTGCTGACGTTAGGTGTCAGAATTTTAAGGACTTCCTCAAGGACAAAAGAGTGAAATTCGTTACTGTAGACTTTAGGAACGACAAGGAAATCATGGGTCGGATAGGCCTCGTTGTAGGCCAGCCCTTGGATCTCCAGAAGGAAAGCCTGGTGTCCTTCTCTCAACCTTCAATGCTAACCCTGGCAGGAGCCATGGTTGATCCTCCGTACGGTAAACTGAAGAACCTGGCCGTGAGTTGCATCGTGCATGGGAGTCAAAGACAATAGATGAAGATCACATCATGTACGCAACAATGGATGCCTACCTTTGTTTAAATGTATACAACGGTTGGATGAAGAAGAGCCCAGTGTCCGGTTCAAGCAAAGAAATATCGATGAAGAGGAAGAGGAAGAGGGACGAGGACAAAGTCGAGGACTTAGACGAGGACTCCGAGTAAGGTGGCAGTGTTGTTGCTCATGCTGGTTCTACTACAGTGTCAAGTGGACTAGTTGCTTAGTTTTATTTCAGGGGTGTGTTGTGCTGAGACCCCAACAGAACTATGTTATGTTCTTTATCGTTATTTGAACTACTTAGTACGTACTAGTATGTCTTACAGTTCATCTTGTAGTTGGTAGTACTACTCGTTTCTTCGCATTCCTAATGTACTTAATACATATTAGTAGTGTTATTTGGGTCAGTCGATTTGTGAAAGAAGAAGTTCGTTGGGGTGAAGGAAGAAGACGGCAGAGAAGCTCCCCAGTATCTGTATTAGGGTGGCAGGGTGCCCATGATATATCTTATGAGTGTTGGGTTGTGGGATGCGATTCGACGGAGAAAATGGATCATGCGCGAAATTAAATAGATGGTGGGGTGGGGGAGCATGGCGGTGGGAGGCGGTTCAGGGGAGGGCGGGGCAGCGGTTGCAGGTGGTTAGGTCTGGGGCAGGCTGGCGGCTCGATGGTCCAGAGAGAAGATAAACAGTGCATCATTTTCGGAGTTTGAAGAAGCCCTTCTAGTCGTCCATGTTGCATCCAACATCTCACAAGAGTCGACTGACCCAAATTGCTCCTTCGGATTGCAGGATCCACATGACTTTCAAGGTCTCGAAGGTAGATCCACGTCCGCACCCGGTTTGTGGGCTCCGCGCGGGCGCGACCGGCTTCCGTAGCGACAGCCACCATGCGGGCCTCCTCCGCGCGGGCGGAGACGACGATGACCTGCTAGCTCCTCCTCGCCGGCATGCTGGAGCACGCGCTCATCCTCCTCCTCTTCATATGTTGTGGGCATAGATGCGGCTCCACCTGCTCGCGTGCTTGGCAGTGCGGCGTGATACGTCTCCAGCATATCTATAATTTTTTATTGTTCCATGTTGTTATATTATCATTCTTGGATGTTTTACAATCATTTTATATTACTTTTTTGGTACTAACCTATTGCATAGTGCCCAGTGCCAGTTGATGTTTTTTGCTTGTTTTTACATCATAGGAAATCAATATCAAACGGAGTCCAAATGTAGCGAAACTTTTTGTGGAATTTTTATGGACCAAAAGACACCCAATGGGCCTGAGAAGCACCTGGGGTGCCCCGAGGGGGGCACAACACAGCAGGGCGCGCCCAGGTGGGTTGTGCCCACCTCGGTGGCCTCCCGCACTGCCTCTTTGCTCTATAAATACCCCAATATTCCAGAAACCCTAGGGGAGTCGACAAAAATCAATTCCAGCCGCCGTAAGTTCCAGAACCAGGTCCAATCTAAATACCATCACAGAGGGGTTCGTCATCCTCATTGGTGCCTCTTCGATGATGCGTGAGTAGTTCTTTGTAGACCTACGAGTCCGTAGTTAGTAGCTAGATGGCTTCCTCTCTCTCTCTCTCTCTTGATTCTCAATACAATGGTCTCTTGGAGATCTATTTGATATAACTCTTTTTTTGCGGTGTGTTTGTTGGGATCCGATGAACTTTGAGTTTATGATCAGATCTATGTTTTTATCCATGAAAGTTATTGACTCTTTTGATCTCTTATATGCATGATTACTTATAGCCTCGTATTTCTTCTTCGAATCTTTGGTTTAGTTAGGCAAACTAGATCGATTTTTCTTGCCATGGGAAGAGGTGCTTTGTGATGGGTTCGATCTTATGGTGCTTGATCCCAGTGACAGAAGGGGAAATGACACGTATGTATCATTGCTATTAAGGATAACAAGATGGGGTCTATTTCTACATAAATAGATCTTGTCTACATCATGTCATCGTTCTTATTGCATTACTCTGTTTCTCCATGAACTTAATACACTAGATGCATGCTGGATAGCGATCGATGTGTGAGGTAATAGTAGCAGATGTAGGCAGGAGCCGGTCTACTAATCTTGGACGTGATGCCTATATAATGATCATTGCCTGCATATCTTCATGATTATTTGAAGTTCTATCAATTGCCCAACAGTAATTTGTTTACCCACCGTTGCTATTTTCTCGAGAGAAGCCACTAGTGAAATCTACGGCCCCCGGGTCTCTTCTTTATTATATTTTCCTTCGCGATCTATTTTTATTTGCTTTTATTTTCAGATCTATTAATCCAAAAACCCAAAAAATACCTTGCTGCAATTTTTATTTATTTATTTTATCTCGCGTTCCCGCGAGATCTATTTATCCAATCTACTACAATTTTACCTATCTTTTTACCCATGAGGGATTGACAACCCCTCTCTTACGTCGGGTTGCAAGTATTTGTTTTTTGTGTGCAGGAGCTGTTTACGTGGTGTCGCGTGGTTCTCCTACTAGTTTGATAACCTTGGTCTCATCATTGAGGGAAATACCTATCGTAGTTGTGCTGCATCATCCCTTCCTCTTTGAGGAAATACCAACGTAGTACAAGCCGCATCACGGCGGCATCGCGAGGAGGAACTGCAGACGACGTGAGTGGGCGAGCCTGCGACTTCATGGCACAGGGATGGCGGGGACACGGCGGTGATGGGCGAGAAATGTCAGCCAGAGCAGGCGGGCGCCGGCGTACAGTGATGTACTGCGGATGACATGTGGAGTCGGGTCCCACATGGCAGCGACTATACTGCACCGTACAGTACTGTAGAGGATCGTAACCCGCATGGGCAACGCCGACGGCGGTATATTGATGAGTGCGTGCATGGGAGCTTAGTTTAGTTTTATATAGGGTTGGTCAAACTTAAAATAACACCGTACTACACGTAATCTTGTACAAGCGCGTGCATCACGGCCGTGCTTATCTATATCTATATCTATATCTATATCTATTTGCTTTGTTTCTGCAATGGACGTCATAACATTGTTGTTTCTATGATTCTAGTAAACAAAATCAAAGCAAACAGTACTTTGAATGAATTCAGAGGAAAAATAATTACTACTGACGTATGCATGCAGAAATGAAGTAATAGAAATTTAGTACTAATTGGTAGCATGGTACAACACGTGTGGCCTAGTGACGCCCAGAAATTCCCATAGGAATAGAATGAAGATGTACATGGTAGAACCCACAAATTGTTTTACTTTTGCTTCTCCTCCCTGGACAGTATCTCGTACACGCCCTGGCAGAGGAGACACGAGGTATGGCGTGATGGTGCCCCCTAGAAATATTTTCTAATAGAGATTATGTGAGTGTAACAAAGAAAGAACGTGTGTATATGTCTATATGTGTGTTTTGGTGGAAGGACAATGTGGAGACGGTGTGCGTGTGATAGAGTTATAGAGAGGTGTGAATGTGCAAATGATCATGTACGAGTGAGACATAGAGATATGTCGATATGTTGTGTATACATGAGAGAACGGTCTTCTATTTGTAACATGCATCAACACACACATTTTGATACCCTCACTCGGCCCTTGCCCACCTCAAGGCCCCTACATCGCTCTCTATCTCGCACACACAATCTCTTCATGAAAACCCTATTTGGCATGTACCTCTCTGTCACATACACACCGTGTACCACACACACACATTTATCTCTCGCTATGTTTCTTTGCCTCGTAAACACACTCCCCATAGTCCTCTCTTTGTATCATGCACATGATCTCTCTATATTGCTTAAACACTAACGCACATGATATATCTGTCTCGCCCCTCTCTTGCCTGCTCACTATGCACACACATTCTCTCCATAGGTTTGATTTCTCTCAAAATTTTACACACACACATACACATAACCCCCCCCCTAGCACACTATCCATCAGCCCACAAGATCCTTCCCCTCTCGTTCGTTTTTTAGCTTTCTCATCAAACCTTTTGTCTCTTCTCCTTCCACTTGTACAAAATCCCGATGCACACACATCTCACTCTGATACGTCTCCAACGTATCTATAACTTTTGATTGTTCCATACTATTATATTATCTGCTTTGGATGTTTTATATGCATTAATATGCTATTTTATATTATTTTGGGACTAACCTATTAACCTAGGGACCAGTGCCAGTTCCAATTTTTTCCTTGTTTTAGAGTTTCGCAGAAAAAGAATATCAAACGGACTCCAAATAGAATGAAACTTTCGCGATGATTTTTCTTGGACCAAAAGACATCCAGAGAACTTGGAGTGCATGTCAGGGAAGCCACGACATGGCCACAAGGACGGAGGGCGCGCCCCCCACCCTTGTGGGCCCCTTGTGACTCCACCGACCTATTTCTTCCGCCTATATATTCTCAAATATTCCAAAACCAAACAGGAGAGCCACGAAAGCACTTTTCCACCGCTGCAACCTTTTGTACCCATGATATCCCATCTAGGGGCCTTTTCCGGCGTCCTGTCAGAGGAGGATTCGATCACGGAGGGCTTCTACATCAACACCATTGCCCTTTCGATGAAGCGTGAGTAGTTTACCACAGACCTACGGGTCCATAGCTAGTAGCTAGATGGCTTCTTCTCTCTCTTTGATTCTCAATACCATGTTCTCCTTGATGTTCTTGGATATCTATTCGATGTAATACTCTTTTTGCGGTGTGTTTGCCGAGATTTGATGAATTGTGGATTTATGATCAGCTTATCTATGAATATTATTTGAATCTCCTCTGAATTCTTATATGCATGACTTGATATCTTTTCAAGTCTCTTCGAACTATCGATTTGGTATGGCCAACTAGATTGGTTTTTCTTACAATGAGAGAAGTGCTTAGCTTTGGGTTCAATCTTGCGGTACCCTTTCCCAGTGACAGTAGGGGTAGCAAGGCACGTATTGTATTGTTGCCATTGAGGATAAAAATATGGGGTTTACATCATATTTCTTGAGTTTATTCCTCTACATCATGTCATCTTACTTAATGTGTTACTCTGTTCTTCATGAACTTAATACTCTAGATGCAGGAAGGAGTCGGTCGATGTGTGAAGTAATAGTAGTAGATGTAGGCAGGAGTCGGTCTACTTAATACGGACGTGATGCCTATATTCATGATCATTGCCTTAGTTATCGTCATAACTTTGCACTTTTCTATCAATTGCTCGGCAGTAATTTGTTCACCCACCATAATATTTTCTATCTTGAGAGAAAGCCTCTAGTGAAACATATGGCTCCCGGGTCTACTTTCCATCATATAAGTTTCCGATCTATAATTTTAGTTTCCTATTTACTTCCTTTGCAATCTTTTACTTTCCATTCCATAAACCAAAAATACCAAAAATATTACTTTACCATTTATCTATCTCTATCAGATCTCACTTTGCAAATAACCGTGAAGGGATTGACAACCCCTTTATCGCGTTGGGTGCAAGTTGGTGTTTATTTGTGCAGGTATTTGGTGACTTGTGCGTTGTCTCCTACTGGATTGATACCTTGGTTCTCAAAACTGAGGGAAATACTTACTCTACTTTGCTGCATCACCCTTTCCTCTTCAAGGGAAAAACCAACGCAAGCTTAAGAAGTAGCACACTCCTTATATTACATGTCTCCATCTTTTCTCACAAACCTAACTTCTTCCTCCCTACTCTCTCTCTCTCTCTCTCTCTCTCGCACACTTCCTCTCTCTCTCTCGTGAGGTTTCTCTCCTACTCTCTCTCCCACATATATACAGTCTTTCCCGCCCTCTGTCTCTTTCTTCCATTGGGTGTATATCTTGTGTGTTGAGCGTACACATCTATCTCCCGCCATTGCTCATCTTGACAAACTCTCTCTCTCTCTCTCTATGTGTTTCATTCACACATTGAGACGTGTTCAAAAATTGCTTTAGAATAGATCATGTAGAGTCATGGTTAGTTTTGTTGGATACAACAAATTAATAACTATGATATGCATTCGGATTTCCATTTGAGTTAGATTATGTTACTTTGAGCATATTGTGAAGTACTATAGACCTGGTATTCATATTGGAATTCAACAACGATTCTAAATATTGAATTGTATAAACCATTACATTCGAAGTCAATAGCTTAATATATTTATTTCACAATTACAATAAATAAGTAATGCTACGACAACCTAAGAAAATAGATGTGTACTCCCTCTGATTTTTAAGTCTGCATATTAGCATTGGTCAAAGTCAAGTTTTCTAAACTCTGACAAAGTTTGTAAACAGAAATATTGACATATATAATGACAAATCAATACCATTAGATTCATTATTGAATGTACTTTCACATCATACAGATTTGTTATGGTAAATGTTTATATTTTTTCTATAAACTTGGTCAAACTTTAGGAAGTCTGACTTCAGTCAAACCTAATATGCAAAGTAAATTAAAACAGAGGGAGTACGAGTAGTAGTCCTAACTGCTTAGCCCAATCACCCAACGCGCCAGACGGGAAGCAGGGAGCAGTACTCCTATAGTGTTACTGTACAAATTTTCAGGTCGGCCACAAAATGTCCCGCTTCCATCGAGATCTCCCGCGACTCAGATTCGAGCAATGCAAAGTTACCACCATACCCTTGGTCGAACAGGTCGACGGATGCTGGTGGGTCGGGGCTGTTTTGGTAACTTCACGTTCACCCCACCCAGCCAACCCCACCCCGGCACCCAGAGGACACCTCATTATTCCCCATTTTCTATCCCCACCGCAAAATAGACTTCTCCACAGCACGGCGACACCTTCATGCTCCTCCCCTTCTTTATTGGTGCACTCGTCCATCGCAGCGCATCTACCTCATCGACGATCTCGTACGCCGCACTGGAGCCGGTCCACCGTCATTGTCGTACACAGAGCCGCTTCCCCCGGATCGTCTTCCAAGGTCTCGGATCTGCTTCCTGGAAGCTGGCGCCAAGCACAGCAGCACCACCGTGGTCGACAATGAACTGACTCCCGTTGCCGACCATGATGCACAAACACCGCCGCGACCTTCGTACTCCTCTATTGGTAATGTGTATATTGATTCTCTTAGTAGTACATGTGTAGTTCCGATTATGTTCATACCTACCCTTCAAATTTCCTGGTTGTTATCGTTCCGGTAAAAGTAATTGGTTATAGCTTGCACTGTCCAATAGAATATCATCTTGTAATTCTGCGTCGCTCATGTATTGCGATGTGCTTGGGTAGGTTCTTCATCTATAACCAGTAGTGTGGCAAATGATGCAAAGTTTTTTAGAATAGCAGGGAGGTGATCCCCCTGTTCTATTGACTCGGACTGAAACCACAACGTAGTTGTAGCAAAGTTGAATAGCCACATAGTAGGATATCAAAATCACTCGTGCTAACATGGCAGATGAGTGCTTTAATGTTGCCCACAAGATGCATGAGTATTATTATATTTTTCTTGCCATGTTAAGATTTTAAAACTACAAATGCAAACATGCAGAGGAGCAATGAAGACCAAATACGGGATGTTGGGGACATCTTCAAGGAACGTCGCAAGTTAAAGAGGAGTTGCACCGAACCTGTAAAACGAGCTTTGGTAAGTAAAGCCTTTCAATTACTTTGACATTAAGAACCTGACTAGCAGTGGTGGATGTTTTGTGTGTCCTTTATGGTTTCGTTAATGAAATCAGAGGGAGCCCCTATTTTGATCATATTTTTACTTTGACATGGTATGTGTCTCGCAGCAGTAGTGAACACAAGACCAGGCCAGGCTCTTGGCAAGCCCCAAGCCAAAAACAGCGTAAAACCATGTTGTCTGCTTGGCTAGGGTTCTTGCCATGCAATCCAGCAGTGTGGCGGATTATAAAACAATAATAGGCGAGACAAACAATTTGTTGAACACTTTATTAGGCTCTCAATCATTAGTAGGATCTCAATTTACTCACTGGACCCACCATGTCATAGGATGAATCCTTTGTAATTTAATGTTGAAGCTAGTCAGTCAAACACAGCTACAAACGCCCTTGCCAGTTGTTTTGCTGCAGCAACCCTTGGCTTACTGGACCCCTCTGCTAGTTTTTCTATTTCTCTTAGCCTTGTGTTCTTCGATGTATATGTTGTAGTTTCTATAAGCTGGCTCTGCTTGATATGTAATAAGCACGATCTTAATCGTCCTAATGCTTTCCTTTTTAGCTTGATGTAGGAAGGTGTTCTGACCTTGGAGTCTATTTTTATATTTCTCCTTTTGAATTCACTTCTCCTAGTCCTGTTTATCGGGCTTCTACTTAATGGATCTGGGGAGCTCTGACTATTGATCTAAAAAAGAAGTAACTTCTTCATGTCAGGAAGCAGTTCCTGTGAGGAGGGAAGTATGGTCAACCTCGAGATCATGTTTCCGAAATGAGGTTGGATTACACACAAGGTGCCAGTTCCCTGATGATGTCGGATTAGACACAAGGTGCAAATTCCCAAATGAGGCTGGATTACTCATAAGCCGGGTGGAGTCATCAACTGTTCGTGTCCTCGTTGCTCTAGTGAAGGCTGAAAGAAAGCGTGCAGCAGCCCTTAAGAATGTAGCTGAGTTCCTGAAGAAGCAAAAAAGAGCAATCAGATGTTCTCTTCACCCAAGCTAAAGAAGAGATGTAAGAAGCCGGAAATAAGCTAGCAGAGGCGGAGCATGCTAGGCGTCTCTTACTATCTAAAATTGTTGTCAATACAAATTTTCATTCATAATAGCTAGGTTCAAATGTTTATCCAACCATCATGCATGTTGTGATGTTCGTGCATCTACTGAGATGTATGTAAGTCTGATGCTGAGATGTGGCACAAAATATATCTTTTCCGGGTCATGTAATAACATCCATTACTTTCTGAACAATAAAAGATGAACCATTGGACATGGTATAGTTCACACGCAAGGCCAACATTCCAAGTTCAACTTCCACATCAAACTCATGTTCACAAATATCTTAACATTCATAGATAATGTCCAAAACCATGATTCACTTCAAAGAAAAAATGTGAGGAGAATTAGCAATAAAGAAAAATCTCTAGTTCTTACTACCAACATCAATGCTTTGCCAAAACAGAATTTATTTCAGATCCAAAACACAAATTCCTTCTGAGAGCATTGGTGAAAGAGGTGCATTTTCTAAGGGTGGAGGAGGGACTCTCGTATAATTTTGTGGAGATACACTAAAATTGAGGTATATGCTTTTGTTTGCACAAACATGCTCGAGATAGAGATTGACATCCGTGTTTTGCAAAAATATGTAAAAGGGTTATCGATGGCATTGTGTCATTTTACAAGTGCCATTGGATTTATATGGCAGTAGATTGACAGCAGCATATTATTCCCTTTGTGACATTGCATCATTTTACAACTGGCACTGCATTGACAGTCATAAACAATGGCAATATAAAGGCATGCTGATATTGGGCAGCTAGGCACGCCAACACCATGTAGAATACCTCCATAGAGGTAATAAATTGGCAAGGCAGAGCTGGTTGCCGAGAGCAACAAACATATCAGTGCGAGCACAACAAAATAAGACCATACAAAATTAATTATATTTTGGACATTTTTTAACTAAACGCAGATGGCTTTTGGAAGCAGATATAATTTCTAATGCCGGTCGTGATTGGGATCCACGATGTTTTCAGCCAAACCGGGCAACGCACTGGGTGTCTATGTCGGCGATGCGGTGATCGTATCCTTCATGGGTTCTAAGCTGCAGTGGCTCCCGTGGTCTACTATTCCTTGACATCATCGGTAGCCGCGGATGTGTTGGCCGCCTCTGCCGGCATGTCGTGGTTCCGCCAATGTTTGCGTTGGATGGCGCGGCCAGCCACGATGCACTGGACGTCGTGGTCCCCCATGTGCCGGCATGCAGCAACTGGCCACTCCTCTGCGAGTAGACTTGGAGCATTGAGTTGATGCACCAGGGGCCAGCTTGGAGCGGTGACTTGCTCCTCTCCTTGCACGCATGTAGCCTTGCCCATGGTATTGACGGCCTGGGGCGGGGAGGGAGGTGGAGCAGCAAGTTGCCTGGCTCGTCGGGGCATCCAGCCGGCTTTTATGCCGGAGAACTCGTCTCCGTCCTCACCGGATGCTATGGGAAATGTGGAGAAAATGGTGCAAGGAGGATATGGGGAGCGGCGGTGTGGTGCGGTTCTTGCCAGGCGTGTGGCCTCATTTAAATAGCGGGAGGACGAGAAGAGCCAACCGGTGTTGTGTTCTAAAATGTCGGATGGCTCACCGAAGGACGTGTTGCCGGCACACGTGCGGATTCAATGGAGGTAGGCGGGGCAGTCTGAAGCCGGTTGATGAATGCGGCGAGGAGGCATGTTCAGCCTGGCGTTCAGCGAGTGGGGCCTTCTTGGACGGCGCGCCGATTCAATGCCTCCGCCAGTGAGAGGTCACGTCCGTGTGAGAGCAATTACTCCCTATGGTCCTTTTTTGTTTGGGTATAAGAAAATCTAATTTTGCATTCGCATTTTGCAAGTAAAATTCATGGACAAACTTTGACCCAAAATACGATGGGGACTAGTAAACCAGGACGGAGGTAGTAGTGATGAATTCCATTTTCGCTCCATACCAATCGTTCTAAAAAATAGTATGACGCGTCATTGAAAATCGGAACTCTTACCTCCCCCCCCCCAGCCCACCCCCACTAAAAATGATATTTTAGACGTGGCAACTCGATCAGTGGCGACTGGTGAGCCACCGCCTCCAGGTCGTTCACCTGTGGTCCCCGACCATCAACTCCTATGGATCAAATTATCATGCGAGCTGACTATTCCTACAAACATGCGCTCAACTGTGTACCCGGTACCTGCGCATGCAGCAGTCGTGCACCTATGGCTTTATTTGTTTATCGTGCCTTACGTAACTCTCATGTGTGCGAGACCGACTGTGTGCATGCGCCTCTTCTCTTCATATATGTACTCCAGTGTTTATCTGGTGTCCAAAAAATAGTATAGTAATAACTAGCAATGTGCCAATGCGTCCAAAGTAGAGTAATACGTATTCACCAATTTGATAGAAAATAGTCTAGTTTTGATATACATATATCACTAAAAATATCTTATGTTTCACTCAAAAGATATTCCTTTGGCTGCTTTGATGAGATAAGGGAGGAATGTGGTTGGTTTGAAGATTCGAGAAGCGGGATATTGTTGCAAAAAGCCCATGTGTGTGTGTGAGAGAGAGAGGGGGGAGAGGAGGAGGACAGAGTGCATGTGTGACAAATACATGAAGAGTGTGTGTGCGAGAGGTATTACCATAAAATGAGGCGATAGTGTGTGTGTGCACGATCGGGAGGGCGTGTCTCAAGAAGGGATGAAAAATCTACATGAATACAAGGAGTGGAAGTGTGCGGTAGATGGATAAACCTATCTAGAGGCTGGTGATCATTTTTTGTGAGAGAGATACGAGTCGGGGTGCGAAAGCGAGAGTTTTCTGTGTGTGTGTGTGTGTGTGTCTGTGTCTGTGTGTGTGTGTGAGAGAGAGAGAGAGAGACGGTAGTAGGTAGGGGGATCTAAAGCGGGAATTGTGGGGGGGAGAGTTTGTCTGATCGGTAAACAAATGAATAATGTCAGTTTTGGAACGGAGATGAAGATGGAAAGGAGAACCCAACAAACGACGTGTGTGCGAGAGAGAGTAATTTTAGTGGTAGGAGTCATATCTAGAAAGATATAGGATGCGTGAGAGAACCCTAGAGAGAAAGGCAAAGTGAAGGAGGGGTGAGAGTGTGTGTGTGTGTGTGTGTGTCTGGCGGTGAAAAAGAGAGCTTAGGTAGCTATAGTGATAGCAGAGAACGATGGAGACGTGAGAGACAATAAAAACCACGTAATCTATGAAGATAGAGAAAGTGTGACACTTCTCGAGGGAGACGGCGAGAGACCGTGTTTGCAAAAAAGGGATAAGCATTTAGTGAGCGTGCGGGTGAGATGGAGAAAAGAGAGTGATAGCTACATGAAGGAGCACGCGAGAGAGATGTAGAAAGAGATGGGCGTGAAACGAGATTCAAATATTTAGTTGCGTGTATAGAATATGTCAACATAAAAGGGATTCAAATATTTGAATTCGAGATGATGATCCATCTAATTCATACTCAAACCAAAATTGATTTATCAAACATGCATACTAATTTGAATTTGTGCGCGTGTATGTTATTTAATATATTGATATTACCGATCCATACATTTGAGCTGAACATAATTTGGTTTCAAATATTTGAATTCAAATTTGAACAAAATTTGGTTTCAAAAATTTGAATTCAGCGTTATGATTTTGAGATCATTGCATTTGTAAATCATATTTTATATATAAAGGAACAAAAAAAATTGTGCTTTTGAAATTATATAAAAAAATGATGTATATAGATTTGTATTGGAATACAAAATGGATCCTGCTCAAAAAAAGAATACAAAATGGATTCAAATTGAGTTGGCACGGTAAACGTGCAATCTTTTTCTCCAAAAATTTAAACGAAGCAGCGTAACTCGCAGTAACCGCCCTAAACCAAAATCGGGGAGATGGAAATTACTGTCTATCCCTGACACACAAAACTAGTTAGCTCGATTTCTATAGGTGTATATAGGGGTGGATTTGTAATTTCACTCAAATGTGACATAACCACCTCTCACCCGGATTTATACACGGTGGGCGCCAAAACACAGTTTCTCCTCGGTCGAAATCTCCGTCGGCAAATATTCGGTGTATGCGAGATTACCGTCCTATCCCCAACCGACCAATATTGTTCTGATGTCAGAAATTTTAAACAGGGGCTATGTTTATAAATTTCCTCGCATTTGAGACAAGCGCATGCTGAAGACATGGTTCCCCCATACCTCTCTCGGTCTCTCCATCCATTTCCGCATTCGTACTTCGTGGGCGCTAAAACACCGTCTCCACCCCAGTCTCCTCCGTCCGCCACCCCATCCACCGCCCTCCTCCTCCACCATGTCGGAGATGATACCCCGACGTCGTCGTCCATTACAAGAGATCGACCTCTCTCATTGATAACCCACAAGTATAGGGGATCGCAACAGCTTTCGAGGGTAGAGTATTCCACCCAATTTATTGATTCGACACAAGGGGAGCCAAAGAATATTCTCAAGTATTGGCAGCTGAGTTGTCAATTCAACCACACCTGGAAACTTAGTATCTGCAGCAAAGTGTTTAGTAGCAAGGTAATATCATAGTAGTGGTAACGGTAGCAAAAGGTAACGATAGCAAAAGTAATATTTTTGGTGTTTTGTAGTGATGATAACAATAGCAACGAAAAAGTAAATAAGCGAAGAACAATATATGGAAAGCTCATAGGCATTGGATCGGTGATAGAGAATTATGCCGGATGCGGTTCATCATGTAACAATCATAACCTAGGGTGACACAGAACTAGCTCCAATTCATCAATTTAATGTAGGCATGTATTTCGAATATAGTCATACATGCTTATGGAAAAGAACTTGCATGACATCTTTTGTCCTACCCTCCCATAGCAGCGGGGTCCTATTGGAAACTAAGGGATATTAAGGCCTCCTTTTAATAGAGTACCAGAACAAAGCATTAACACATAGTGAATACATGAACTCCTCAGACTACGGTCATCACCGGTAAGTATCTTGATTATTGTCACTTCGGGGTTAACGGACCATAACACATAATAGGTGACTACAGACTTGCAAGATAGGATCAAGAACTCTCATATATTGATGAGAACATAATAGGTACAGATCTGAAATAATGGCACTCGGGCCCTAGTGACAAGCATTAAGCATAGCAAAGTCATAGCAACATCAATCTCAGAACATAATGGATACTAGGGATCAAACCCTAACAAAACTAACTCGATTACATGATAAATCTCATCCAACCCATCACTGTCCGGCAAGCCTACGATGGAATTACTCACGCACGGCGGTGAGCATCATGAAATTGGTGATGGAGGAAGGTTGATGATGACGATGGCAACGGATTCCCCTCTCCGGAGCCTCGAACGGACTCCAGATCAGCCCTCCCGAGAGAGTTTGGGGCTTGACGGCGGCTCCATATCGTAAAACGCGATGAATCCTTCTCCTCTATTTTTTTCTCCCCGAACACGAATATATGGAGTCAGGGTTGAGGTCGGTGGAGCTCCAGGGGGCCCACAAGGTAGGTGGGCGCGCCCAGGGGGGCAGGCGCGCCCCCCACCCTCATGGCTAGGGTGTGGGCCCCCTGGCCTTGATCTTTTGCCAGTATTTTTTATTATTTCCAAAAATAATCTCCGTGAAGTTTCAGGTCATTCTGAGAACTTGTGTTTCTGCACATAAATAACACCATGGCAATTCTACTGAAAACAACGTCAGTCCGGGTTAGTTCCATTCAAATCATGCAAGTTAGAGTCCAAAACAAGGGCAAAAGTGTTTGGAAAAGTAGATACGGTGGAGACGTATCAACTCCCCCAAGCTTAAACCTTTTCTTGTCCTCAAACAATTCAGTTGATAAACTGAAAGTGATAAAGAAAAACTTCTACAAACTCTGTTTGCTCTTGTTATCGTAAATATGTAAAGCTAGCATTCAAGTTTTCAGTGAAGATTATGAACTAACCACATTCACAATAAAACTTAGGCCTGGATGGAGCATGTAACTGAACTGGGTGAGGCGCCACATAAGAGGGCCTCGGTGAATAACCGAGTGGAAGAGCGGAGTTTGGAACCCAAATCTGGCGCTTCTGCGAAGTAGAACCGGAAGAAGAACCCAAATCACGGGTGTATTTACGAGACTCCTCGTAAGTGAGTTGAGCTATCTCTGCATTAATGGCCTTGTTCACAAGAGCCTGTAATGTATCACAGTGATGCGGGTGGAGATCACGACGCAACTTGGGGTTGAGACCCTTTCGGAACCTAGCCTGCTTCTTGGCGTCTGTGGACACCTCTTCTGTAGCATAGCGGGCAAGGTTCTCAAATTCCCTACTGTAAGCATCAACAACCATCTTACTCTGGGTGAAACTACAGAACTCTTCTCTCTTGCGGTCAATGAGAGCCTGAGGAATGTGATGCTCGCAAAAAGCCTCAGTGAAATCTCTCCAGGTGGTTATCTGGCTAGCTGGAAGCATAGCCTCATAGTTCTGCCACCAAAGACTAGCAGGACCTTCCAGGTGATAAGCAGCATAGGTGACCTTGTCACCTTCAGCTACGTTCGCAGAACGCAGCTTGATAGTGATACTACGGAGCCAGTCATCTGCGTCGAGTGGTTCAATGGAATGATGGAAGGTAGGTGGTTTCAAACCAATGAAATCATAGATGGTCGCTGACTCTTTGCACTGGGGTGCGGTGTTCTCCTCGATGCGTGCTAACAAGCGGTTAGACTCACGCTTGTTCCTCTCCATCTCTAACATGAACTCTGCCAATGAAGACTGGTCAGGAGGATCCTCATCCCTACCATCTCCGTGGTTCTGACTACGAGCAACAGAACTTCGGTTAGCTGACGACATCCTGAGAAACGAAACCAAGGATGGAGTCAACATCAACTATAGGATGCATAAGGTAGCACAAGAAATTAGTATCTCTCGAACCCCTAGGACAATCCGGCAGCATAACGGCAGTAAAATGCTCAAAATGAGACATTCTGCAAAAGAGGGGTAGCGCCATACTCAACATCATTACTCAAGGTTCTGAGATATTACTAAACATGCTACACCAGAGGTACTCAAACTGGGATATGGCTCAGATCAACCAATCCTAAGAGACTATGGAGTAGTAACACGTGATCCTGATAGACAGAAGAGGAAGCCTAGTTCATTAACCCCGTAGGAAGATAGGATGACTCAGATCAGAAGGCATGAGGCATAAGGAGTAAAAAGAGCCTTATGTTCCCTTCCACAATCAATTCCCCTATATAGCTAAAGAATTTCTAGACTCAACTTCGACCAGGTTGTCTTGGAAATCCTACAGGCAGTTAGGCTCTGATACCAAAGCTGTCGGGACCCCGATTCCAAGTCACATCGATCTAGCCGGTAACACCTTATATCACTTTGCGGCCTCACGCACGGTATTTCCACAGGTGTCGCCTTACACTGGCCCGGGACCGGCTGCGCCTTTTGGCTCACGTATATGATTGTGTCGCTAGCATCCATATGACAGAGAACCCGGGCCGACATGGCTAGTCATGAACCCAAAGCGGCACTAACCTATGGGGACAGGCATACATGATTCACATCGAGCATGTCAGTCAGCAGCGTGTGAATCCGGGCTGTAGCACTGGGCTAAAAGGACTCCGGGGAACCCGGGCTGTAGCAGGCTAGGCAGGACTCCGGATGTCACCGCGTGACATTTCCCCGAAGGGACAGACATAGGAACGAAGTGAAACACATGCCGGCCAGTCAAGTGTCCTGAGCAGTAGTGCTGGGCTAGCAGGACTCTTGTGAACCGGGCTGTAGCGGACTACTATGGCTCAAGGAAGCACTAGACTACATTTCCCCGTAAGAGAGGCTGCCGAGGATAAAGAACTAGATTGTCGGATCCCACACATAGCAATACACGTCACACGTACGCATAACATGCAAGTATGTGCTGTACAACATGGCATCACAACATAACGCAAACTCATATAGCTAAAAGCCCAGAAGAGCCACATAACATAATACAAACAGGGGTCTCATGACCCATCATTCAGAGCATACAAGCAACAAGCAGAAGCATCACATGTCTGAGTACAGACAACTACAAAAGATAAAGGCTAAGAGGCCTGACTATCAACAAGTCCCTCCCAAGGGTACAAGATCGTAGCTGAGGTAACAAGCTACTCGTCGAAGTCCGAGCGGTACTACTAGTGAGACAGATGTCTCACCTGCAAAACATAAATAAAGCAAGCGTGAGTACAAAGGTACTCAGCAAGACTTACATCAGATCCTATCATACATGCATTTGTATCAAGAAGGTAATGCGGGGTTTAGTTGCAGCAAGCCAGCTTTGACTCAGTGGCTATCCTGTTCTACGACAAGAGAAACTTGTTTGACGTGAGGCAGCGCACATGAGTCCACTAAGCACCACATCAAAACACTACTATGGATTCATTCTCGTCTTCTTACGAAAAGGCCATCCATAGCACTCACACTTGTCTTGAGCATTTTAGAGTATCCAATTCAAGTTGTCTATGTACCACGTAAGCATCCAAGAAGTCCATAACCGAGGACACGGCTATTCGAATAGATCATGATAACCCTGCAGGGGTGTACTTCTTCACACACGCTCTCACCACTTATCACCATGTATACGTCATGTACCCCGGCAACCTTCAAGCCGAGGCCTGGCGAGGGTGTCGGCCACGACCTAGCTAACCACACAAGTCTCTCATCCAGGTTTATCGCCTATTCGGGTTCCATCCGCAAGGAGATCCGGCCGGGGTGTCGCTCATGGCCCCAAACGATGTGAGCAGGGTTCCCAAGCCCACCATCCGGGTGCCACTTGGTACACCGTGCCACTGTGCCTAATCTGTCCCAAGCCCACCTGGCCGGGTGCCACTTGGTAGACTACTAACACTACCTACAAACACCAGAAACTATTTGCAACTCCTGGACAGAGATCAAGTTGGCTAATAAATCGAGAGAGCTTGGAGCGCCCGGAGCCCAATGTGCGGTAGTAACTAGTCATTGGACAACTTACACAGAACTCGGTTCTTAAGGACGGTTCCAGTGAGACAACCCACCATGTACTCCTACATGGCCTCTCACAGCTACCTTTACCAAATCGTGTTCACACGCTTAACTCTCAGCACCAGAACATATCGTACCACTCCAATTCATTCCCGATGAATCATACCTGACACAACTCTACGCAATAGCAGGCATGGCACGGCAACAACACAACATGGCTCAATCAACTCCTACACATGCTAGTGGGTTTTAACTATTTACTGTGGCAATGACAGGTCATGCAGAGGAATGGGTTCAACTACCGCAGCATAAAGTAGCAGTTGAATCATTATTGTCCTAATGCAATAAATGAGAGCAGGAGCGAGAGAGTAGGATGGTATCGGAATGAACAAGGGCGTTTGCTTGCCTAGTAGATCAACAGGGGGGCACTGCTCCTCTGACAGGTACTCTGGATCAGTCTCCGGAGCAGGACCTATCGAGAAGGAACGGTGTCGACAATCAAACGCAAGCATATGCAACAATATGATGCATGATCATGGCATGAGTATGTGATGTTTGTTTGAGTTAATGCAACTAGCATTCATTTGCATGAAGTCCATTTGAACCAAAGTTTCAAATGCAACTCCAAAATAAGCTCTTATAAATACCATTCATGTGTTTTCATATGTACAGCATGTTTAGGTTGGTTTTTCATGCATGAGAATGGTACAGATGGATAGATTGAATTTTTCTGATCATTTTTCATATATAAATTATTTAAATCTGAGCTACGGTTGAATTTCTATGAATTTTTGAAGTTTATATCATTTTCTGGAATTTCTTGATTTATTTTAATACCAGAAAATGATATATTGCATCAGCACAGCGTCATGCCTGCATCAGCAAGTCAACAACGCTGACCAAGTCAGACCTGATGTGTGGGGTCCACACGTCAGTGACTCAGTTAGTTAACAGGGGGTTTATTTAGTCTAGTTAGGATTAGTGGGCGTCGGGCCCACTGGTCAGCGACTAATTAGCTAACTAACTTAGTTTAATTAGCGTTAAACTAATACTAACTAAAAAGTCAGGGGTGGCCCACGCGTCAGTGACACAAGGGGAAGGTCAAACCCCGGTCAGCGGTTCGGACCCGCCGGCGACTCGACGCCGGCGAGGCCAGACACGGCGGAGGGCGTCGGAATTCGCCTTACGGCGACCAAACGCGCAACGAAGACCACCTACGCGATGCCCAGGCTCGCGCGTCTCCAGTGGGACACGCGGGAGGCCATGGGGTGGCCGGAGACGACCGCGGCGAGGTCATCCGCGGCGGCCGGAGTTCGGACACGCTCTGGTTCAGTGCTACGGGGCTCGGGAGAGGAAGCCGTTGGTGGCTACGGGTTCGTGGAGGGACGCTGAGCGCGTTGACGTGCTCGCCCGCGAGCTACAGTGCCTAAAACGATGGCGGCAACATGGCTGTGCAGCGGTGAGCTTCGGGCACGGCGGCACTAGCGTTTGAGGACGTGCGGGGCGACGAGGCAAGGGAGGATCAGTTCAATGGCTCACTACGGAGCTGTCGGGATGGTAAGCGGGCTCGGGGATGCGCTGACGACGGCGAGCGGCGACGGAGATCCACGACGGCCGAAGGTGAAGAAGGTGACAGCGACGGCTCCACGGGGCGTCCGACGATGCACGGCTTGGCGGAGAGGTTGCAGACGAGGTGGCGGAGCTTTTGGACACAGCAGCGAGGCGAGGGGAGCACGGTGGACACGGCTATGGTGAGCGGTGGCGACGGCGGCGCTCGGGCGTGGGGAAGAGAGCGAGACAGGGGAGGAGGGAGAGCGAGGGAGAGGAGGAGAGGGTCGAGGGGTTTTCAGGGGGGGGTGTGTCGCCCTCGGATGCCTCCAGCGGCGAGCAGGGAAGCAGGAGGTGGCCGGCGTGTGCTCGTGCGCGGCGGCCACGTGTGCGTCCTCCTGGCAGGAGGAAGACGACAGGGGAGGAGGGTAGATGGGCTGGGCTGGCCAACTGGGCCGGCCAGGCCGCACAGTGCTGGGCCAGCACGTGAGCTGGCCGCAGGTAAGGTTTTTTTCCATTTTTGTTTTTCTTTTCTATTTTTCTGACATTTGTTTGGTTTAATAAAAATACTAAACCATTTTATTTTCTTATGCCAATTTTTGCAAGGGCTAGTGGTATTATTCCAGAGCTCCTCAACTACTGGCATAATTTTTGGACATATATTATATATGTCATATATATATATATATATATATATATATATATATATCCAAGCAAATAATTACTGGATTAATTCCAGAAGGCCAAAATAAATATTTATGAGCTCCTGAAAATATTTGTTTGAATTTTACTTCTGACCAATATTTTCAGAGAGCAACATGAACATTTCCTTGGACCTTTTTGGAGCAATTTTTATCTGGGTCATTTCCAAAAATGAATTCTGAGGGTTTCACAAATCCCCATTTCAAATTTAAATGGAATTTAAACATGATGCACAAATGAAGGGCTAGCCTAGGTCATACCAGAACTAGGGATGTGACAACTCGCCCCCACTCGGAAGAATCTCGTCCCGAGATTCAGGAGTCGGCGGAAAGAAAGTGGGGTACTCAAGTCAAAGACGATCTTCACGCTCCAAAGTAGCTTCTCTCTCGGAATGATGAGACCACTGAACCTTGAGAAACTTGATGTTATGACGTCGGGTGACACGCTCTGCTTGATCAAGGATGCAAACAGGGTACTCTCGATAAGTGAGGTTATCTTGGAGATCAAGCGTTTTGTGGTCCACTCCGCGGATGGGATCCGAGAAGCAACGCCTGAATTGAGAGACGTGGAAGACATCATGAACTCGAGAAAGATGTGGGGGTAGTTCCAACTGGTAGGCAACCTCTCCTCATTTAGCGAGAATGCGAAAAGGCCCAATGTAACGAGGAGCCAACTTGCCCTTGATACCGAAACGATGGGTACCCTTCAAAGGGGTAACCCGAAGGTAAGCCTTGTCGCCAACTTCATAAGCCACTTCCTTATGACGATGGTCATACTGGCTCTTTTGACAAGATTGGGCTGTTTTCAAATTCTCACAAATGATCGAACTTGCTCTTCTGCCTCCTGAATCATGTCCGGTCCAAAGAATTGTCTTTCACCTGTTTCTGACCAGTTCAAAGGTGTTCGACATCTTCATCCATACAGAACCTCAAAAGGATCTTTCTTGAGGCTGGATTGGTAGCTATTGTTATAAGCAAACTCGGCGAGCGGAAGACACTTCTCCCAATCCATACCGAATGAGATAACACAAGCTCTAAGCATGTCTTCGAGAATCTGGTTGACCCTTTCCATCTGACCACTTGATTGAGGGTGGAAAGCGGTACTGAAGGAAAGATGGGTGCCCATGGCAGTTTGGAAACCCTCCCAGAAATGAGAAGTGAAAAGACTACCCCGGTCTGAATTGATCTCTAGTGGAACACCATGAAGTGACACTATTCGAGAAACATATAAGTCAGCGAGTTGACTAGCAGTGATACTCTCTCGAATAGGTAGGAAGTGAGCCACTTTCGAAAGACGATCAATGACTACGAAGATAGCATTATTCCCTTTCTTGGTCCTGGGAAAACTGATGATGAAGTCCATACCAACTTTATCCCATTTCCATTCAGGAATAGCTAAAGGCTGAAGGGTGCCAGCAGGTCTCTGATGCTCTGCCTTCACGCGACGACAAACGTCACAGTTAGCAATAAACTGAGCGATTTATCTCTTCATCCTAGTCCACCAGAACCTCTGGCGTAGGTCCTGATACATCTTAGTGCTACCGGGATGAATCGTGAGAGGAGATTCATGAGCCTCCTTAAGAATCAGTTGTCGCAGATGTTGATTCTTGGGAACCACCAAGCGATTCTCAAAGAAAACAACACCTCGATCATCCATAGAGAAACATCCACCAACTCCCTTGTTAATGTTTCTCTTGATCCGAGAAATTCCCATATACTGCTTCTGAGCAGAGATGATTTGATCCACAAGAGTAGGTTTCACCACCAAGGTAGAAAGGAATCCATGAGGAGCAATGTGAAGATTAAGCTTACAGAATTCCTCATGGAGAAGTGGTTGGCCCTGCTGCAACATAAGATTGTTGCAATAGGACTTACGACTTAGCGCATCAGCCATGACATTCCCCTTGCCTGGGGTGTAGGTAATCCCTAAGTCGTAATCTGAGATCAACTCCAGCCAACGTCTTTGCCTAAGGTTCAAATCTGGTTGGGTGAAGATATACTTGAGACTCTGGTGGTCGGTGTAAATCTTGCAACGTTTACCAAGAAGGTAATGTCGCCAAGTCTTAAGTGCATAGACTACGGCTGCAAGCTCTAGATCATGTGTAGGATAATTCTCCTCATGTGGATGCAACTGTCGAGATGCATAGGCAATCACATGGCGATCTTGCATAAGAATGCAACCTAGTCCCTGTCGTGAGGCGTCGCAGTAGATAACAAAGTCTTTAGTGAAATCCGGTGGCACGAGTATGGGAGCAGAAGTCAGGCGTCTTTTCAGTTCCTGAAAACTGTCACACTGTGGGGACCACTCAAACTTTTTATCTTTCTTGAGAAGTTCCGTGAGAGGTTTGGCCACTTTGGAGAAGTTCTCAATGAAGCGGCGACAATAACTGGCTAGACCAAGGAAACTCCTAACTTCTTAACTGTTTCAGGCAGAGTCCAATCAAGAATGGCCTGAACTCTCTCGGGATTGACAGCAATGCCCTTACCAGAGATTACGTGGCCGAGATAGGTCACTTCTGGTAACCAAAATTCGCACTTGGAGAACTTGGCATAAAGGCGGTGCTCTCTGAGTTTTTCTAACACAAGTCTAAGATGTTTGGCATGCTCTTCCTCGTTCTTCGAGTAAATAAGGATATCATCCAGGTAAACCACGATGAACTTATCTAAGTACCCATGAAGATCGAGTTCATCAAGCGGGAGAATGTAGCTGGAGCATTGGTTAGACCGAAGGATATGACGGTGTACTCGTCCTGGCCATAACAAGTGACAAAAGCCATCTTAGGAATGTCCCCGTTTCTGATCTTGATTTGGTGATAGCCTAACCTCAAATCCATCTTGGAAAAGACTGAGGATCCAGCGAGCTGATCATACAGATCGTTGATCCTGGGGAGCGGATACTTGTTCTTTATCGTGACCAAATTAACAGGGCGATAATCTACAACCATCCGATCCGTACCATCCTTCTTCTTGACAAAGAGGACGGGGCAAGCCCAGGGAGAAGAACTAGGACGGATGAAACCCTTTTGCAAGGATTCATCGAGTTGTTTCTTAAGCTCAGCTAGCTCTAAGGGTGCCATCTTGTAAGGTCTCCTAGAGATTGGAGTGGTTCCTGGGATAAGATCTATGACAAATTCTACATCTCTGTCAGGTGGAATACCTGGCAGTTCCTCGGGGAAGACATCCGGAAAGTCACGGACTACCAGATATCTTCAAGGTCAGGAAGAGGGTTGGCATTAAGAGAATAGAGTTGGCGCTTTGCAACTCTAGTGGAGACAGTGACTATCTTGCCAGATGGGTGTGTAAGCTGAACAGACCTTGTGTAACAATCAATCTTGGCATAATGAGCTTTCATCCAGTCCATACCCAAGATGATGTTGATATCTGTAGACTTGAGGGCTATAAGTGATGCAAGGAATACAAGTATGTCAACAAGGATTTCATTACCATGGCTTACACTAGAAGTTTGCCATTTGGATCCAGGAGTTTGAATGACTAGTGGAAAGGGCATATCACAAAATGAAATGTTGTGCAAGTTAGCATAGCTTTCAGAAATGAAGGAGTGAGATGCTCCAGTGTCGAACAGAACCGATGCTGGATGACAATTAACAAGGAGTGTACCAAGAACGACATCCGGATCATCATGAGCGTCTTTAGCTGAGACGTGATGCACACATCCACGTTCAGTGGGAGCTAGCTTGACACTGATCATCTTGTGTGATGGCTTACCACGAAGAACAGACTTCTCAGGCTGGGGTGGAGTATAGTTGGTTTGAGAGCAGTCACGTGCATAGTGTCCTGGCTCTCGGCATGTGAAGCAAGTCCCTGAAGTAGGACGTGGACCCACATTGACAAGCGGTCTACCAGTAGGCCTGGATGGAGCATGTAACTGAACCGGGTGAGGCGCCACATAAGAGGGCCTCGGTGAATAACCGGGTGGAAGAGCGGAGTTCGGAACCCAAATCCAGCGCTTCTGCAAAGTAGAACCGGAAGAAGAACCGAAATCACGGGTGTGCTTACGAGACTCCTCGTAAGTGAGTTGAGCTGTCTCTGCATTAATGGCCTTGTTCACAAGAGCCTGGAATGTATCACAGTGATGCAGGTGGAGATCACGATGCAACTTGGGGTTGAGACCCTTTCGGAACCTAGCCTGCTTCTTGGCGTCTGTGGACACCTCTTCTGTAGCATAGCAGGCAAGGTTCTCAAATTCCCTACTGTAAGCATCAACAACCATCTTACTCTGGGTGAAACTACAGAACTCTTCTCTCTTGCGGTCAATGAGAGCCTGAGGAATGTGATGCTCGCGAAAAGCTTCAGTGAAATCTCTCCTGGTGGTTATCTGGCTAGCTGGAAGCATAGCCTCATAGTTCTGCCACCAAAGACTAGCAGGACCTTCCAAGTGATAAGCAGCATAGGTGACCTTGTCACCTTCAGCTACGTTCGCAGAACGCGGCTTGATAGTGATACTACAGAGCCAGTCATCTGCGTCGAGTGGTTCAATGGAATGATGGAAGGTAGGTGGTTTCAAACCAATGAAATCACAGATGGTCTGTGACTCTTTGCACTGGGGTGCGGTGTTCTCCTTGATACGTGCTAACAAGCGGTTAGACTCACGCTTGTTCCTCTCCATCTCTAACATGAACTCTGCCAATGACGACTGGTCAGGAGGATCCTCATCCCTACCATCTCCGTGGTTCCGACTACGAGCAATAGAACTTCGGTTAGCTGACGACATCCTGAGAAATGAAACCAAGGATGGAGTCAACATCAACTATAGGATGCATAAGGTAGCACAAGAAATTAGTATCTCTCGAACCCCTAGGACAATTCCGACAGCATAACGGCAGTAAAATGCTCAAAATGAGACATTCTGCAAAAGAGGGGTAGTGCCATACTCAACATCATTACTCAAGGTTCTGAGATATTACTAAACATGCTACACCGGAGGTACTCGAACTGGGATATGACTCATATCAACCAATCCTAAGAGACTACGGAGTAGTAACACGTGATCCTGATAGACAGAAGAGGAAGCCTAGTTCATTAACCCCGTAGGAAGATAGGATGACTCAGATCAGAAGGCATGAGGCATAAGGAGTAAAAAGAGCCTTATGTTCCCTTCCACAATCAATTCCCCTATATAGCTAAAGAATTTCTAGACTCAACTTCGACCAGGTTGGCTTGGAAATCCTATAGGCAGTCAAGCTCTGATACCAAAGCTGTCGGGACCCCGATTCCAAGTCACATCGATCTAGTCGGTAACACCTCATATCACTTTGCGGCCTCACGCATGGTATTTCCACGGGTGTCGCCTTACACTGGCTCGGGACCGGTTGCGCCTTTTGGCTCACGTATATGATTGTGTCGCTAGCATCCATATGACAGAGAACCCGGGCTGACATGGCTAGTCGTGAACCCAAAGCGGCACTAACCTATGGGGACAGGCATACATGATTCACATAGAGCATGTCGGTCAGCAGCGTGTGAATCCGGGCTGTAGCACTGGGCTAACAGGACTCCGGGGAACCCGGGCTGTAGCAGGCTAGGCAGGACTCCGGATGTCACCGCGTGACATTTCCCCGAAGGGACAGACACAGGAACAAAGTGAAACACATGCCGGCCAGTCAAGTGTCCTGAGCAGTAGTGCTGGGCTAGCAGGACTCCGGTGAACCAGGCTGTAGCGGACTACTATGGCTCAAGGAAGCACAAGACTACATTTCCCCATAAGAGAGGCTGCCAAGGATAAAGAACTAGATTGTCGGATCCCACACATAGCAATACACGTCACATGTACGCATAACATGCAAGTATGTGTTGTACAACATGGCATCACAACATAACGCAAACTCATATAGCTAAAAGCCCAGAAGAGCCACATAACATAATACAAACAGGGGTCTCATGACCCATCATTCAGAGCATACAAGTAACAGGCAGAAGCATTACATGTCTGAGTACAGACAACTACAAAAGATAAAGGCTAAGAGGCCTGACTATCAACAAGTCCCTCCCAAGGGTACAAGATCGTAGCTGAGGTAATAAGCTACTCATCGAAGTCCGAGCGGTACTACTAGTGAGACAGATGTCTCACCTGCAAAACATAAATAAAGCAAACGTGAGTACAAAGGTACTCAGCAAGACTTACATCAGATCCTATCATACATGTATTTGTATCAAGAAGGTAATGCGGGGTTTAGTTGCAGCAAGCCAGCTTTGACTCAGTGGCTATCCTGTTCTACGACAAGAGAAACTTCTTTGAGGTGAGGCAGCGCACACGAGTCCACTAAGCACCACATCAAAACACTACTATGGATTCATCCTCGTCTTCTTACAAAAAGGCCATCCATAGCACTCACACTTGTCTTGAGCATTTTAGAGTATCCAATTCAAGTTGTCTATGTACCACGTAAGCATCCAAGAAGTCCATAACCGAGGACACGGCTATTCGAATAGATCATGATAACCCTGCAGGGGTGTACTTCTTCACACACGCTCTCACCACTTATCACCATGTACACGTCATGTACCCCGGCAACCTTCAAGCCGAGGCCTGGCGATGGTGTCGGCCACGGCCTAGCTAACCACACAAGTCTCTCATCTAGGTTTATCGCCTATTCGAGTTCCATCCGCAAGGAGATCCGGCCGGGGTGTCGCTCACGGCCCCAAACGATGTGAGCAGGGTTCCCAAGCCCACCATCCAGGTGCCACTTGGTACACCATGCCACTGTGCCTAATCTGTCCCAAGCCCACCTGGCTGGGTGCCACTTGGTAGACTACTAACACTACCTACAAACACCAGAAACTATTTGCAACTCCTGGACAAGGATCAAGTTGGCTAATAAATCGAGAGAGCTTGGAGCGCCCGGAGCCCAATGTGTGCTAGTAACTAGTCATTGGACAACTTACTCAGAACTCGGTTCTTAAGGACGGTTCCAGTGAGACAACCCACCATGTACTCCTACATGGCCTCTCACCGCTACCTTTACCAAATCGTGTTCACACGCTTAACTCTCAGCACCAGAACATATCGTACCACTCCAATTCATTCCCGATGAATCAAACCTGACACAACTCTACGCAATAGCAGGCAGGGCATGGCAAGAACACAACATGGCTCAATCAACTCCTACACATGCTAGTAGGTTTTAACTATTTACTGTGGCAATGACAGGTCATGCAGAGGAATGGGTTCAACTACCGCAGCATAAAGTAGCAGTTGAATCGTTGTTGTCCTAATGCAATAAATGAGAGCAGGAGCGAGAGAGTAGGATGGTATGGGAATGAACAAGGGGGTTTGCTTTCCTAGTAGATCAACAGGGGGGCACTGCTCCTCTGACAGGTACTCTGGATCGGTCTCCGGAGCAGGACCTATCGAGAAGGAACGGTGTCGACAATCAAATGCAAGCATATGCAACAATATGATGCATGATCATGGCATGAGTATGTGATGTTTGTTTGAGTTAATGCAACTAGCATTCATTTGCATGAAGTCCATTTCAACCAAAGTTTCAGATGCAACTCCAAAATAAGCTCTTATAAATGCCATTCATGTGTTTTCATATGTACAGCATGTTTAGGTTGGTTTTTCATCAGTGAAAATGTACAGATGGATAGATTGAATTTTTTTGATCATTTTTCATATATAAATTATTTAAATCTGAGCTACGGTTGAATTTCTATGAATTTTTGAAGTTTATATCATTTTCTTGAATTTCCTGATTTATTTTAATACCAGAAAATGATATATTGCGTCAGCACAGCGTCATGCCTGCGTCAGCAAGTCAACAACGCTGACCAAGTCAAACCTGATGTGTGGGGTCCACACGTCAGTGACTCAGTTAGTTAACAGGGGGTTTATTTAGTCTAATTAGGATTAGTGGGCGCCGGGCCCACTGGTCAGTGACTAATTAGCTAACTAACTTAGTTTAATTAGTGTTAAACTAATACTAACTAAAAAGTCAGGGGGGATGGCCCACGCGTCAGTGACACAAGGAGAAGGTCAAACCCCGGTCAGCGGTTCGGACCCGCCGGTGACTCGACACCGGCGAGGCCAGACGCGGCGGAGGGCGTCGGAATTCGCCTTCCGGCGACCAAACGCGCGGCGAAGACCACCTACGCGATGCCCAGGCTCACGCGTATCCAGTGGGACACGCGGGAGGCCATGGGGTGGCCGGAGACGACCGCGGCGAGGTCATCCGCGACGGCCGGAGTTCGGACACGCGCGGGTTCAGTGCTACGGGGCTCGGGAGAGGAAGCCGTTGGTGGCTACGGGTTCGTGGAGGGATGCTGAGCGCGTTGACGTGCTCGCCCGCGAGCTACAGCGCCTGAAATGACGGCGAAGACATGGCTGTGCGACGGCGAGCTTCGGGCACGGCGGTGCTAGCGTTTGAGGACGTGCGGGGCGACGAGGCAAGGGGGGATCAGTTCAATGGCTCACCACGGAGCTGCAGGGATGGTAAGCGGGCTCGGGAACGCGCTGACGGCGGCGAGCGGCGACGGAGATCCATGGCGGCCGGAGGTGAAGAAGGCGACAGCGACGGCTCCATGGGGCGTCCGACGATGTACGGCTTGGCGGAGAGGTTGCAGACGAGGTGGCGGAGCTTTTGGACACAGCAGCGAGGCGAGGGGAGCACGGTGGACACGGCTATGGTGAGCGGTGGCGACGGCGACGCTCGAGCGTGGGGAAGAGAGCGAGACAGGGGAGGAGGGAGAGCGAGGGAGAGGAGGAGAGGGTCGAGGGGTTTTCAGGGTGGTGCGTGTCGCCCTCGGATGCCTCCAGCGGCAAGCAGGGAAGCAGGAGGTGGCCGGCGTGTGCTCGCGTGCGGCGGCCACGCGCGCGTCCTCCTGGCGGGAGGAAGACGACAGTGGAGGGGGGCAGATGGGCTGGGCTGACCAACTGGGCCGACCAGGCCGCACAGTGCTGGGCCAGCACGGGAGCTGGCCGCCGGTAAGGTTTTTTTCCATTTTTGTTTTTCTTTTCTATTTTTCTGACATTTGTTTGGTTTTATAAAATACTAAACCATTTTATTTTCTTATGCCAATTTTTGCAGGGGCTAGTGGTATTATTCCAGAGCTCCTCAACTACTGGCATAATTTTTGGACATATATTATATATGTCATATATATATATATATATATATATATATATATATATATATATATATCCAAGCAAATAATTACTGGATTAATTCCAGAAGGCCAAAATAAATATTTATGAGCTCCTGAAAATATTTGTTTGAATTTTACTTCTGACCAATATTTTCAGAGAGCAACATGAACATTTCCTTGGACCTTTTTGGAGCAATTTTTATCTGGGTCATTTCCAAAAATGAACTCTGAGGGTTTCACAAATCCCCATTTCAAATTTAAATGGAATTTAAACATGATGCACAAATGAAGGGCTAGCCTAGGTCATACCAGAACTAGGGATGTGACAACTCGCCCCCACTCGAAAGAATCTCATCCCGAGATTCAGGAGTCGGCAGAAAGAAAGTGGGGTACTCAAGCCGAAGACGATCTTCACGCTCCCAAGTAGCTTCTCTCTCGGAATGATGAGACCACTGAACCTTGAGAAACTTGATGTTATGACATCGGGTGACACGCTCTGAGTTGCATCATCCAAAGTTGGCGGATATCCAAAGTTGTAGTTGGGGTCGTATTGAGATGCAGCAGTCATTGCATCGTGGGCTGCAGCTTGGAGGCGAGCTATCTCAGCCCTCCTCTTATACTCTTCTGCCTCCTCTCTGGTTATTAAATGTCTCCCTTTTGCCTAAAAGTCAAAGAAAGTAGAAGCAGGGAGAGCGACGTGATAGGTGCGTCGTCTGTCAAAGATTAGTCGGTACTGGAGGAACTGATCGTTCCTCGCAACAAAATGATGACGAACCATAGCCTCATAATCCAAATAAGCAGGAGGCAACTCAATATCATCCTCACGTATGGTTATACCAAGAAAATTAGCTATACGGGTTGCATAAATTCCACTGAAGAAATCTCCATTAAATCTATTATGATGCAACCTACGTGCAACAATGGCTCCCAAATTATAAGATTTATCTCCTAACACAGCACTCCTAAGAATATTGAGGTCAGGGACACACATATGACATGCTTCATCTTTACCATTTATGCACCTACCTATGAAGAGAGTAAAATAATGTATAGCAGGAAAATGAATGCTCCCTATGGTAGCTTGTGCTATATCTCTAGATTCCCCCACAGTTATACTAGCAAGAAAATCTCTAAATTCAGATTTGCGAGGTTCATTAGCACTACCCCATTGTGGAAGTTTGCAAGCAGTGGTAAAATCCTCTAAGTCCATAGTATAAGAATTTTCATAAAGATCAAACAGGACGGTTTGAGAATTGCGTGAAGATGAAAATTCAAACCTCCTCACAAAGGAACTAGTGAGATAGTGGTACTGGCGGCACTTTTGTGCCTCGAAGCTCACAAGATTAGCTTTACGCAAATATGCGTTAAATTCTTCCTTAATTCCTGCTCGATCCATGAAGTCCTCTGAAGGCCATTCACAAGGCCGCACTGTATCGTTCCTTGATGGTTCATCATCAACATCACGCATTGCAAGCCTGGGTCCTTGCTTCCTTAAAGAACCACCTTGGTACATTTTCCTAAGCATATTTTTTTCCTCTTAAAAATTTCTGAAATTTTTAGTAACTTCAAATAAAAGTAAACCAAACTCAACAAAATTGATAGCAACTACTCCTACAAGAGCCTAGAGCATATATCATGCATTAGAACTACTTGGAACCATATAAATTTGACATGCAAGCTCAAGAACATGGTCTCCTAGCCAGCACAAATTTGCAATGAATAAAGCACTAGAACAAAAACTAATTGGACCAATGGAGGAGTTACATACCAAGGAACAATCCCCCAAAGCAATTTTGTGAGAGGTGCTTTGAGCAAGGAGATCGAAAATCACAGCAAAATGAGCTAGAACTCGTGCTTGAGCTGGATGGTGATTTTTTTGGGAGGAAGAAGAAGTGTGTGGGTGCAGGAATAAGTGGAGGGGAGCCGCTGTGGGCCCACGAGGCAGGGGGCGCGCCCAGGGGGGTGGGCGCGCCATGGACCCTCGTGGCCAGGTGCTTGCTCCCCCTGCTGTGTTCTCGGTGCCAGATATTCTCAAATGTTCTAGAAAAAATCATATTTAAATTTCAGGGCATTTGGAGAAATTTTATTTTCCGGGTATTTTTATATTGCACAGATAATTCAGAAAACAGACAGAAATTACTATTTTTGCTTTATTTAATATAAATAACAGAAAGTAAAAAGAGGGTATAGAGAGTTGTGTTTTCTAACTTCATCCATCTCATGCTCATCAAAAGGAATCCACTAACAAGGTTGATCAGGTCTTGTTAACAAACCCATTCTGAATAACATGGAACCGGAGAAATTTCGAATAACACTAGGTTACCTCAACGGGGATATGGACATCCCCAACAATAAGAATATCATATTCCGTCTTGACAGTAGGTAGAGGAAATTCAAAACCTCCAAAAATAATCGATGGAATTTTTCCAACAGAATTGATACTGTGGACTTGAGGTTGTTTCCTCGGAAAGTGTACCGTATGCTCATTACCATTAACATGAAAAGTGACATTTCCTTTGGTGCAATCAATAACAGCCCCTGTAGTATTCAAAAAGGGTCTTCCAAGAATAATAGACATACTATCGTCCTCGGGAATATCAAGAATAACAAAGTCCGTTAAAATAGTAACGTTTGCAACCACAACAGGCACATCCTCACAAATACCGACAGGTATAGCAGTTGATTTATCAGCCATTTGCAAAGATATTTCAGTAGGTGTCAACTTATTCAAATCAAGTCTATGATATAAAGAGAGAGGCATAACACTAACACCGGCTCCAAGATCACATAAAGCAGTTTTAACATAGTTTGTTTTAATGGAGCATGCTATAGTTAGTACTCCTGGATCTCCTAGTTTCTTAGGTATTCCACCCTTAAAAGTATAATTAGCAAGCATGGTGGAAATTTCAGCTTCCGGTATCTTTCTTTTATTAGTGACAATTTCTTTCATATACTTAGCATAAGGATTCATTTTGAGCATATCAGTTAATCGCATATGCAAAAAGATAGGTCTAATCATTTCAGCAAAGCACTCAAAATCCTCATCATCCTTTTTCTTGGATGGATTAGGAGGAAAAGGCATGGGTTTCTGAACCCATGGTTCTCTTTCTTTACCGTGTTTCCTAGCAACAAAGTCTCTTTTATCATAATGTTGATTCTTTGATTGTGGGTTATCAAGATCAACAGCAGGTTCAATTTCTACATCATTACCATTTCTAGATTGAGCATCAACATGAACATTATCATTAGTTTCATTTTCATTACCAGATTGTGTTTCAGCATCAGAAATAGAGATATCATTGGGATTCTCAGGTGTGTCAGCAATAGGTTCACTAGAAGCATGCAAAGTACTATCATTTTTCTTTTTCTTCCTCTTAGAAGGGTAGGTGCATCTATATTATTTCTCTGAGAATCTTGCTCAATTCTCTTAGGGTGGCCTTCAGGATACAAAGGTTCCTGAGTCATTTTACCAGTTCTAGTAGCCACTTTAACAGCATAGTCATTATTCTTACTATTGAATTCATTGAGCAAATCATTTTGAGCTTTAAGTACTTGTTCTACTTGAGTGGTAACCATAGAAGCATGTTTACTAATAAGTCTAGGTTCACCTTTAACATTAGCCATATAATCACCCAAGTGTTCAAGCATATCAGCATTGCGTTTTAATTCTCTACCAACATAAGCATTGAAGTTTTCTTGCTTAACCATAAAGTCATCAAACTCATCCAAGCATGGGCTAGCAAACTTAGTAAATGGAATTTCAGCTTTATCATATCTATAGAGAGAATTTACCTTTACTACCTGTGTCAGGCTCTCAAGACCATGTGTTTCTTCAATAGGCGGTAAATTAAGACAGTGTATTTCTTCAATAGCAGGTAAATTCTTAACATCTTCAGCTTTAATACCCTTTTCTTTCATGGATTTCTTTGCCTCTTGCATATCTTCAGGACTGGGAAATAGAACGCCCCTTTTCTTCGGAGTTGGTTTAGGAATAGGCTCATGAGTTGGCTCAGGAAGTGTCCAATTATTTTCATTTGTCAACATATTATTCAATAGAATTTCAGCTTCATCTGGTGTTCTTTCCCTGAAAACAGAACCAGCACAACTATTCAGGTGACCTCTGGAAGCATCGGTTAGTCCATTATAAAAGATATCAAGTATTTCATTTTTCTTAAGAGGATGATCAGGCAAAGCATTAAGTAATTGGAGAAGCCTCCCCCAAGCTTGTGGGAGACTCTCTTCTTCAATTTGCACAAAATTATATATTTCCCTTAAGGCAGCTTGTTTCTTATGAGCAGGGAAATATTTAGCAGAGAAGTAATAAATCATATCCTGGGGACTACGCACACAACCAGGGTCAAGAGAATTAAACCATATCTTAGCATCACCCTTTAATGAGAACGGAAATATTTTAAGGATATAAAAGTAGCGAGTTCTCTCATCACTAGTGAATAGGGTGGCTATATCATTTAATTTAGTAAGATGTGCCACGACAGTTTCAGATTCATAACCATAAAAAAGATCGGATTCAACAAAGTAATTATATCAGGATCAATAGAGAATTCATAATCCTTATCAGTAACAAAGATAGGTGAAGTAGCATAAGCAGGATCATATTTCATTCTAGCATTCAGAGTTTTTTGTTTAAGCTTAGCTAATAATTTCTTAAGATCACTCCTATCATTGCAAGCAAGAAAGTCTCTTTTAGTTTCTTCGTCCATAACATAGCCCTCAGGCACAATAGGTAATTCATATTTATTGGGAGAGCCTTCATCATTAATTTCATCAGTATTATCAGTTTCAATAATTCCATTCTCTCTCGCCCTAGCAAGTTGTTTATTAAGAAATTCACCAAGTGGCACAGTAGTATCAAGCATAGAAGTAGTTTCATAATAACTATCATGCATAGCAGAAGTGGCATCATCAATAATATGCGACATATCGGAATTAATAGCAGAAGCAGGTTTAGGTGTCGCAAGCTTACTCAAAACAGAAGGTGAATCAAGTGCAGAGCTAGATGGCAGTTCCTTACCTCCCCTCGTAGTTGAGGGATAAATCTTGGTTTTTGGATCTCTCAAGTTCTTCATAATGATAAGCAGATATAAATCCCAAGTGACTCAAATAATAGAGCTATGCTCCCCGGCAATGGCGCCAGAAAATAGTCTTGATAACCCACAAGTATAGGGGATCGCAACAGTTTTTGAGGGTAGAGTATTCAACCCAAATTTATTGATTCGACATAAGGGAAGCCAAAGAATATTCTCAAGTATTAGCAGCTGAGTTGTCAATTCAACCACACCTGGAAACTTAGTATCTGCAGCAAAGTGTTTAGTAGCAAGGTAATATGATAATAGTGGTAACGGTAGCAAAAGGTAACGATAGCAAAAGTAATATTTTTGGTGTTTTGTAGTGATGATAACAATAGCAACGGAAAAGTAAATAAGCGAAGAACAATATATGGAAAGCTCGTAGGCATTGGATCGGTGATAGAGAATTATGCCGGATGCGGTTCATCATGTAACAGTCATAACCTAGGGTGACATAGAACTAGCTCCAATTCATCAATGTAATGTAGGCATGTATTCCGAATATAGTCATACGTGCTTATGGAAAAGAACTTGCATGACATCTTTTGTCCTACCCTCCCGTGGCAGCGGGGTCCTATTGGAAACTAAGGGATATTAAGGCCTCCTTTTAATAGAGTACCGGAACAAAGCATTAACACATAGTGAATACATGAACTCCTCAAACTACGGTCATCAGCGGTAAGTATCCCGATTATTGTCACTTCGGGGTTAACGGATCATAACACATAATAGGTGACTATAGACTTGCAAGATAGGATCAAGAACTCTCATATATTTATGAAAACATAGTAGGTTCAGATCTGAAATCATGGCACTCGGGCCCTAGTGACAAGCATTAAGCATAGCAAAGTCATAGCAACATCAATCTCAGAACATAGTGGATACTAGGGATCAAACCCTAACAAAACTAACTCAATTACATGATAAATCTCATCCAACCCATCACCGTCCAGCAAGCCTACGATGGAATTACTCACGCACAGCGGTGAGCATCATGAAATTGATGGTGGAGGAAGGTTGATGATGACGATGGCGACGGATTCCCCTCTCCGGAGCCCCGAACGGACTCCAGATTAGCCCTCCCGAGAGAGTTTAGGGCTTGGCGGCGGCTCCGTATCATAAAACGTGATGAATCCTTCTCCTCTATTTTTTCTCCCTGAACACGAATATATGGAGTCAAGGTTGAGGTCGGTGGAGCTCCAGGGGGCCCCCTGGCCTTGATCTTTTGCCAGTATTTTTTATTATTTCCAAAAATAATCTCCGAGAAGTTTCAGGTCATTCCGAGAACTTTTGTTTCTGCACATAAATAACACCATGGCAATTTTGCTGAAAACAGCGTCAGTCCGGGTTAGTTCCATTCAAATCATGCAAGTTAGAGTCCAAAACAAGGGCAAAAGTGTTTGGAAAAGTAGATACGACAGAGACGTATCACTCATCCACGCCTTCAGACCAGGATCCTTGCATCGCGTCCTCTCGCTTCATCCGCGCCGTCGTCCACCTTCCCGAGGCAGCTCGTACGACCGTCTCATCCATCGCGCCGGGATATTTCCCTTGCTGCCACCGTCTGCCCTCCTAGATCTGCTTCCGTGCCACCGACAGCCATCGCTACTGCACCACCCTCAACGTCTCAGTAGATGCTTACACGGCGCCACACCAGAGGCGGTACTCTTTTGTATCTACTCAAGTTACTTATCTCAGCAAGAAAATAGATCGTCACTACGTTACTGTGATTTCTTGTCGATCACTTAGAATTTTACTTGTTAGTAGAAACCAGGCATTGGTTGCGAAATTGCCTTTGTCCGGTTTGCATCTTCAGATCCGCCATGGCACGCTCACCATTATACTCGCAATGCTTATGGTTTCCCCTTTTATATTCAACGTTACCTTAAATGACAGTCGACCAAATTTCAATTTGGAGTAAGTCCATTTTGGGGAGTTTGCCGGAGTTTGCCGGAGTTCACCGGAGGGAAGGATGGGGCTCGCCGGAGGGCTGCCCCATTATCTATCTTAGGGTTTTGGGTCGGTACAGTGGTTGTGGGGGTAGTCATCGGGCTATGGTGGGGCCTCACTGGAGGCAAAAATCGACGAGGGTGGGTGGGTGGGGGTGGGGTTGGCTAGAGGGATGGCTGGGGGCGGCGGAAGACCGGACATGGTGGGCGGTTTAGGGAAGGGCGGGGGTCGGTGGTTCGTCCGGCGGCCCGTGAGGTGGTCTGTAGGGGAAGAATAAGAGGCGAGGAAGAACAAGGGTTAGGAGACGTAGGATCTTCATCCAACCGCCTAAAATGGTCGATTGGCCCAAATGACGAAAGTCAGGTGACTTGCATGTAGACATTGCCATATATTCAGTACCATCATCGTAGGTGCTTCGAGACATGCAAGCAGTGCTCCTCAACCCATCAAGCTAAACAACATACCACTCGTAATTCCAAACTTAGTTGCTCAAATACGAATCTGATATGATGCTGACATGTACTAAAACAGAGAATGTTTAATTGGTCAGCTAATGTTCCTACTCTACTTTCGAAAAGCACGTGCGCCACATATCAAGGGACGGCAGGGAGTTGCATTCTTTATGCACTCTGGTTCATCATGTGTGGGCAACGAACATTTTATTATCCATAATCTGCTTGCTCTTCTTTAGCATGCTCCTCTTTTGTTCTTCTTTAATAAGCACTCTCTTTGTTCCTAAATATGTCTTTGTGGAGATTCCTCCATGGACTACATACGGAGCAAAATGAGTGGATCTACACTCCAAAATGTATCTATATACATCCATATGTGATCCATAGTAGAATCTCTACAAAGACTTGTATTTAGGAACAAAGGGAGTATAATGGTAGTACAGTATGTTCCTTGTAGTGAAGAGGAGCAGGGACATTTGAAGTGTACATGTCTATTCGGTCGCTTTTCATGGATGCTTTCAACTCTTCGTGTTGGTCTTCATGTCGCTTTTCATGGACGCTTTCAACTCTTCGTATTCGGTCATATGTGTCGCCTTTGAGAGTTAGACTGGTAGTAAGAACATTGCGCCTTCAGTGGTAGAGAGTTGGTGTCCAAAGCCTTTCTAGTCGTATCAGCAATACTAGCACATATTTTCCAGCAAGTTTCACTTTCCTGATTTTACTCGCGATGCTTAGGGTTGTTTCCCATTATATTTACACTATGATATGCATAGGTGCTTTGTGTCCTACTAGCATCAGTCCACCCTTTAAAGCTAAATAACACACCAATCATAATTCCAAAGCTTAGTTGGTCCAATACGAATGTGACATGATATTCATAATAGTTAATAGATATACATTTAATTGGTCAACTAATGCTCCCAGTTGAGTTTCCAAATGCCTGTGGCCACATAGAGAGAGACAGCATGGAATTGCATTTCTTTGGATGCTCTGATTCATCATGGGTGAGCAACCAACATTGTATAGAAAGAAATGAAATCTCCATAATATGCTTCCTCTTCTATTCTTTAACATGTTCCTCTTCTATTTTTCTTTAATAAGTATAGTATGTTCCTCGTCAGGAAGGCAAGCAGGGACATCTGCAGTCGATAGGTATATTTGGCTGCTTCTGTAAGTTGCTTTCGGCAATTCGAGTTGGTCTGCCATAATATCTAGGAAATACTAGGAGTTGTGCGGCCTTTGAGAGACTAGAATGATAGTAACAGTAGTATGCCTTCAGGTGAATAGAGCTGACTCGTAAGTGATCGATAGGCTTTCGATTAGTAGCGGCAATACAACCCCATATTTTCCAGCTAGTTCCACTTCCTTGATTTATTTATGATGCTTATGGTGTCCCCTTTTATCGACACTACAATCTGCATAGTGGCTTTGTGTCGTAATAGCAACACTCCATCCTTCAAGCAAAACTACATGCCACTCATATTTCCAAAGCTTACATTTAATTGGTCAGCTAATGTTACTACGTGAGTTTTGAAATGCATGTGCGCCACATATAGACATGTTGGAATAATATTACTCTGTGCACTCTCGTTGTCATGGTTTCGCAATAAACTTTCAATCCAGTGATAGCACACGAGGGTTTACAAGGAGCCCCTATTATATTAGAATATCCTCTGCATTACAAAGATAATCTCACTACTATTTATGTTGTCATGCTTCTCAGATATTGAACAAAATCACGATGAATATGAGAATGCACACATCAGAAGAGTATCGCGGAACTGTGCAATGACTAACAAACAGGGTATCAAGGCACTGAGTTCCATTCTGGATGGAATGAAGCCCACACACTCTGCACCTACAGATTCGTGTTTAGAATATGATCCTAATGACTATTCTGAGCTCAAGGAGTCAAAGGCGGATGGCCTATCATGTTCACCCTACAATGTGCATGTTCTAATTTGGTAGGGTTTTATTGGTTGCACGTAACTTGTGTATGGTGTTTTGCATTTCTTCTACTTCTTTGCACCGCCATCTTCTTAGTTTACTCATCATATATGTGAAGATGACATTCCCACCCATTATCAATATGCATTCCATTTGTCATCATACCATATTTTTCCATTCAAATGTTGTTCTTGTGTATCAGACATCCAAAAGGAAGAGAGTGATTGTAGAACCTGAAGGAGTAGTAGCAAAGTCCTTGAAAAAGGTGGTGGTGCTGCAGAAATCAGACAACACCCCACTTATATTGGTGATAGAACCAGCGCCACAAAACCTAGGATATCGTCACGATGTTGCTCGCTGATTTGCTCTTGTTAGTACATGTTGTCTTGTATCGCTGTACTTACATTCATACCTGGTTGATTATGTGACATCAGTATGCATGATAACCTGCATATCCACTGTTCGCTCCTAATTATTAGATCTATATTAATGCTTACATTAATGTAGAATAAACCCAATGCTTATGAAGAAGTTTAGCTCTACATTGTTCTTGTAAGTATTTGTTGTCCTTTATAAATGTACTTATACTATCAGCTAATTGTTCATATACCATAACTTTGCAGCTTATTTTCCCTTGGCATCCATTTTGTACACATCAAATATGTTTACTCTTACCAAGATGTTGAATAAAACCAATGGTGCTGAAGATGTTTAGCTCTACATTACTCTTGTCAGTACCTTTTGGTTGTATGATGTACCTACATTTATAGCTAGTTAATTATGTAGCATCACTCTGCATCTTAGCTTAAATAATATCCATTTGTTCCTATATTATCGCTTCTATATTTACTCTTAACAAAATGTAGAATAAAGTCAATGCTTATGAAGAAGACTTT